>NC_134700.1:133976552-134254052 GCF_043290135.1 Rhipicephalus microplus
CTCTGACCTGAACTGTTGGAGAAGATACGCTAGGCGCCTGCGAACACTGTCGTATTGCCAATTCTATTCGTTTCAACTCGAGGCGCTCCTGTCTCTCGGCTTCCTCACGGCGTTTTCGCCTTTCAGCTTCTTCACGTTCGCGAGCTTCTCGCCTTTCAGCTTCTTCGCGAGCTTCTCGCCTTTCAGTCTCCTCGCGACGTGCTTTGATATCCGCCCAGGCCTCATGGACTTGCACGAGCACTGACACTCACTCAGTGGAATTCACCAGCATTCACCAACGTCCGCCTCCATAATTTGGACCCTCACATACAGCTCCGTCTTCCATCAGGAATAACCAGAGCAGAGGAGACACTTTTGTGCCGTCTGTGGATTGGGGTGGCCTTTACGAATGCTTATTTGTTTCGAATCGGAATGGCCAGAAGCCCGACATGTGACAACTGTGGCTGCGCAGAGACTTTCTCCCATATTCTCTGCGAGTGTCCCCGCTTCAGCGTGCCAAGAAAAGAACTGTCAAAAGCTTTAGATAGAATAGACAATCGCCAATTGTGGGAAGAAAGGGTATTGGGACACTGGCCGATACCGTCCTCTGCACGCAAGGCATTGAGAGCGTTGTCGCGCTTTCTGCGGACAAGTGGTCTTAAAGACAGACTGTAAACAGCGTCGTGGATCGTCTGATGACCTTCTCTCTCTTTTTTTTACAACGTCTCTTTTCTCTCATCCTTTATCCTCTTACCCCCTTCCCTAGTACAGGGTAGCCAGCCGGTCTGAGAACTGGCTAACCTCCCTGTCCTTCTTCATTTATTCCTCCTCCTCCTCCTCCTCATCGTCTTCCTCAGCCGACACTCCCTCATCCTTCATGATCTCAAGGATCGCTTGTTTTCGTTTCGCACGGCCCGAAGTAATGCCGAGTTCCTCACAAATTTCGATGAGTTCCTTCACTTTAAGGTTATCCATCGTTCACACTAGCCTATTGCTGTTTGGCCCTGTTGGCAATTTACTTCCCGTACCCACTGTAAGTCAACTAGCAAGACGCGCAAGCGATTTTTCACACACCTGTGTTTACCCCCTCTGCATTAAATTTGGTTTCAAAGCACTTCGACTTTGCTTGAAACGATCAAAGCTCACTTCAATGCTTCACACAGCCCTTCTCTAAACTACTACAACCTGAGCTGGAGTAGTCTGGTGAACTGAAGGGAAAACATCAGGCACTCACCGCATCGATGTCGCTGACGCCGGCCGATCCCGCAGCTGCCAACCACTGTTGCGACGCGCGCCTCCGACGACGTTACGAAGGGCGCTACGAAATCTTACCGCTGCAACCACTGTTTCGAAAGACGGCGACGCCAACACGGTCCCGAAGGCGCCACTGCTTCTAATTCCACCGGGAAGGTCACCAGCCGTTTGGTAGCGTAGGTTTCTCAGCTCGCGACTGCTTCTGCGCAGAGCTGATAGACGAGCGGACGAGACGACGGTGAGTTAAACAAGGTTTATGTACAGCATATATACAGAGGCGTTACAAATTCGGCACTGGAACCGACAGAGACGCGAAGAGCCGAGCTCTTCTCTCTAACGCATAGCTCTACTCTCGAATGGGTCTGCTCTGACACACATGTCTGCTCTCACATAGGACTGCTTCCCCAACAGGTCGGCTCTCCAACAGGTCTGCTGTCAAAAAGGGGTCTCTCGACGCGCCGCAGGGCTTCTTTTATATGCACCGGGTCTAACCCAAATGTCCAACCAGAAGCGCCGCTGGTCGGGAGGTCAGAATCCTGCAATGGGGTTGCCGCTGGGCCGCGTCATTCTTTCTCATCGAGTCTGGAGAGGCTGCGCTGCAGGTGGCTGCCCCCAAGGACGAATGGCGTCACGAGGCATTGCGTCAGCCCCCCCCCCCCTAGACAGGAAGACGCCGGTTGTTTACTCGACGGCTCGTTTGCTGAGGTGACTCACCGCACGTGGGCGACAGAAAGGCGCCGTCGCGTGATGACGCCATTGAGTTGTTGATCGCGTCAGGCGGGCTCGCGTGCTGGCCTTGACACAGATTTCCTTTTTCAGAGGCATGGCCGTTCGCTGTGAACTCGCAGGCATAACAACATGCATCTCATGATTATCATGTTTGCACCAGTCCCATACCTTCGTCATCCATTGACGTCACATAATACCAAAATTGGCATATGTAAAGCTAGCGAAACAGCAGCTAGCGCATAATGAGTGTGGCATGTAGTCATGTTGTTACATGACACGCATGTCATTATTGTCATGTTTAGATCTGTCATTTACCTATGTCGTCCATTCATAGCCCGTAATAGTGAATTTGGCATAAGTGAATCTAGCGAGACGGCTGCCAGCGCATCATGAGCGTGGCATGTAGTCATGTTGTTACATGACACGCATCTTATGTTTATCATGTTTTCACCAGTCCCATACCTTTGCAATCCATTCACGTACCATAATGCCAAATTTGGTATATGTGACGCCAGCGAAACGCCCAAGAGCGCATCATGAGCTTGGCATGTAGTCGCGTTGTAGCATGACACGCATGTCACGATTTTCATGTTAGGGTCTGTCGCTTGTGTTCGCCATGTAATCATGCCATACCATACCAGTTTTGTAACATGCCATGTGAAGGAAATAACATCAAGAGCTGCAGGACCATGAGATGTAATTCATGACATTTATGACATCCTTGTTTTGATTTTAATGTGATGACTAGTCAAATATGTTCTTCATACAGTCATGCTATGCCGTACCAAGTTTGCTATCGATATCGTTATTGAAACGGCCAGGAGAGCTTAAAGTCGTAGATAGATAGATAGATAGATAGATAGATGGATAGATAGATAGATAGATAGATAGATAGATAGATAGATAGATAGATAGATAGATAGATAGATAGATAGATACGCGCAAAGTCGCGAGGTTTGAAGTTCGCTAAGAAATGCTTCGCATTTAAAATGGTGGTTCAGATCTAACTATACGTAAAAAGAAGGAGGGCGGCCATGACGCCCGCCTTAGATCACTATAGTATGGTGGCATAATTCCTTGCCATGCCATGATGCCTTCATCTTTCGCTCTGCCCGTGTATTGTTTGTATGCATTTCAAATTTCGGTGCACTTTTAATAATTTATTAAAGGGCAACCACAATAGGTAAAGTGAGTATAGATAAACGGCGTTTGTGAATTATTCTACCGGGTCTCCTTAACGCTTAATGAGAAAGTCCTTTGAGATAATTCACAAATTGCGTTTAGGGAGACATGCCGAACGCACTGTTTATAAATAATAGCCCAGTCGTTAGATGTCCGCGACAAGCAGGGAGCATTATCAATGTGGAGGCTAGCAAATGCTCATAAATGTAATACACATGTCTAAGAGTGAGCTGTTAAGAGCGGGGAAATGAATTTCGCTGTGTTTGTGACCATGCACAAATGTAGTCACCAACAATGAATTCTCCTGAGACCGATCTACACTAAGCAGTTACTGACTTGTGGCTAGAGCATCGTTTTACGAGAACTATTTTAGCGTGAGACGAACGGAACTAATGTCACAAAAGGGTGGGTTATGGTTTCGCCAAGCCGCATTTTACACAGGGTCCCGCCTGGGTTGTGTAGTGGCTAATGTACTGGACTGCTGACCCGCAGGTCGCCGGATGGAATCCCAGCTTCGCTGGCTGCATTTTTGATTGATGCGAATGTGCTGTATGCCCGCGAGCTCAGATCTAAGTGCACGTAAAGAACCCCAGGTGTTCGAAATTTCCGGACCCGTTCACTACGAAATCTCTCATAATGATATGGTTTTGGGACGTTAAACTTCACATATCAATCATCAGTTTTTTCTATTACAAAATGCTCTATGTGGCTAGGCGAAACCAAATTTCATCCTTCCTTATTACGCAAAATCTTCTGGCACAGCCGGATACGCCACATAGCTTGGGCGAACTTCATAACTCATCACAAGTCGACTAAATATGTAAAATCATCCGCAAGTAAGAACAACCATTGTGTATGTCACACGAAAATCAGGCAAGGTACGTACAATAACTATTGTTGGTGTTCAACGGCTTTACGTTAGGATATGGGAATGGGAGATGCCATAGTGAAGCGCTCCGGAAATTTTCAACACGTGAACTTAGTTAACCTGTGCCAAAATCTAAATGAAAGGGCCTCAAGTGTTTTCGCCTCTTTCGAAAATGCACACTCCGCGGCCGGAATTCGAACCTGTGACCTGCGATTGAGCAGTCGAGTATTACACCCACTTGGCCACCAAAGGAAGGCGGGGGGTCAGCCAGGCATTAGTAAATCTGCTACTGGTTCACTAAAAAGGAAGAACTGAACACTTGTGCAGCAAACAGCTATTAAGGTTTCTGGAGAAACATAACCCATAACCAAGACTTCGTCACATGAAACCTTATCGACATAAGCTTATAACCTTTGGCTTTATGACCTTGAACCTTAGACTATACAACCACAAAAAAACTTCATTGTGCAATCAAAATTACCTAAATGGTATACATTGGGGAGCCACTCATTTCAGTTTTGGGGGATCACCATCTGTAAGGACTGTAAATGGGCAGAAAAACTTCTTACTACTTTCTTCAAACTGCACTTGAAGCATAAAGTCTGAAAGTCCGTTATGCCATTCTCTTATTGGTGTTTTCGGAAGAACACTAACAGAACTAACTCATGGCAGTCAAGTTGTTATGGTGTTCGAAGGCTGACCCGGAGGTCGCTGTATAGAATTCCAAAGGCGGCGGTCGCATTTATAGAGAGGCGACACACTAGAAGACCGAGTACTTAGGTACATGTTACAGAAACACTATAAGCTCAATATTTTCACAGCCCTCTACTACGCCATCTGTCATAATCATATTGTAGTTTTTGAACCTAAAACTGCTGCAAATATTACGCCTATGACTCACTGAACCAATCTAAAATCTCCTGTCAGCTTGCCGCTGAGTGGTAAGAAATCTGGTAACCCTTTTCCTAAAAGTCGTATTTGTAGGCAACATCAAATTACCTTTTAGGGGCCTTACGTAGGCGGACAAAACACGCTTTTTTCCCTGGTACGTCGTAAGTACCACCGCAATAAATTTTTACATCAGCGAAAATAATTTGAAACGGGACCACCACTACCGATGCATGAGCGAAAAAATAGTGATGGGATGAAAGTGCCAACAGTTGAACATAATCCTTTGATTGTCCTATGGAACCGCTTCATTTTATAGGCGATAAAAAGGCTGAAATGAAGAGACACACTTCATATAATTGTGTTTATTAGCCACTGCCGCCTCCTGAAACATGGCAGAGAATGAAATAGGCGTAGTAAAAAATACTCGAAAACTGGGTACATAAAGTTAAAAATCGCTGCTTTACGTCAGCCTGATTCAATGAAATGAAGATGCACGAACAACCTTAAAACTATATATAGAAGAGAGCCAACAATTTTTTTGAGTAAAATGTTCTTACGTGAGGACTGTTATAGGTACGACACTGTCAATTTTCTCATGTACAGCAACATTATACCGTGACGGAAGAAATATGCTTGGTGAGCTCGTAGTCTAAGAATCCAAGTGAAAATTGAGAAAAATATTAGCAAGATACCACCATCTAGAGGTTCTCGTATTCAAAATTGTGCCTGTCATCCTTGTAGCACTACGCGAAGCACTACGCGAAGTAGCACTATGTAGCACTACGTGAAGTAGTCCGCTTTGGTGCGCGTCTCGTTACGCTATGGAAGGTTACGGGTTGGCACCATCAGCTTTTCATGTAGACGTACACGCCACTGCGTTTGAGGTGTAAGAAGGTGGGACTTTCTCGCGCGTTCAAAAACGCGATCACAACGAATAAATTAAAGTAAATACGACTATCCTAATGGTGGTAAGCTGCGGCCTGTATCAAATAGCTCTACGTAGGAAAAAAAGGGGGAAATTCTATATTTCATGGTGAAAATACGGGTGCTGTTGTGGAACTACGTTCACTGGTGGTGGCTTTCACTCCAATGCTAAGAAAAGTTGTCGCCGAGTAAATAGATAGTGTGTCGATGTGCTGCGCTGAGCAGCACTTAAACATCAAAGCTACACTCCAATATCTCTAGGTTGGAGCACGTTTTTATCAGAGATCGGAACGCGTCGTGACATATGGAAAGGCAACGCGACAAAGCGAAGCAGTGGAGCGCGGATGGCTCAAATGCGCTGCGCGCTCAGGCGTAAACATCACGCCAAGCGTGATGGCCCAGCGGCCTCATAGCGTGTCGAGGAAGAAAGCACGAAACAAACACCACTCGGTATATAAGTTGAGACACGGTACAGGTCAAGTGACTGCACGGCTAGTTGCGTTTTGTTTTGCAGCGCCGTAGACCAGAACGTTCCATTCAGAAGTGTAGCCTATACTTGTAGTATTGTCTGCTTTCTCGTGTAGCCACTTTACGTGGAATAATTTTCTCTTGACATGTGAAATTGGCGCCGCTTCAGTTAAGTCAGTGGAGACAAACACCGTAGCAGGGTATTTGCATAGCGGTCACGCCTTGGTGATTGAGTCAAATTAATGAAGATGACTCGTCTTACGTGTGTGGCTTTACTAGTCTGCTTGTATTAACTTGGGCTCGACTACCCTCTTTGAGTCACGCGAAAGCATTCATTATAAAAGAAATTTCTGTAGACGTTACAACATAAAGTACTACTCTATACGTTTAATGAGCTCGTTAGCACACTTGGGTAACTCTTTATTCCGTTTGCAGTAGTGCGTGTGACCCCTAAATGGGCTCCCATATGATTCCTTCATCTTCACAGCCGCCGCCTTTGCTGGTGTCGGTAACCACTATATCACGCGAAACAGGCAAAAAATGCCCATGACAAGATTTGATTCGAACGCGGCTCCCCTACGTGCCAGCCGAGTGTTCTACCACTGAGCCACGCTGGTGCTTAAAACTCCGTTGCAAACCGGCCTATGCTTGCCATTGGGAAGAGAATCCCCATAAGACGTGACAAAGCGTTTTAGAACAGCAAAAGAACAACGAGGTGTCACACATTTTGAATTGCGGAACGAGTGGGTCTTCGAATGCTCCAACGCATTGCGAAATCTCTAGGCACATTTCTTCATCGTCCTCAGCCACAGAATAAAGAAAATTGGCAGGTCCCACGTACAGTAGAAATCGAGCATATGCGAAGCACGAATGAGAAAGGCTGAAAGGTCACTTTAAAATCAGCACAACATTACGAAATGGAGGTAACTTATGCCATACACGACTTCCATGTCATGATTATCGTGTTTGGACGTTTCATTTACCTTCGTTATCTATTAACGTCACCTGATACCAACTTTGGTATATATGAAGCTAGCGAAACGACCGTGAGCTTTCTATGAGCATAGCATGAAATCTTGTTTTACGTGACATCCATGTCATGATTATCATGTTTGCCATGTGATTTACAATCGTCGTTCATTCACATCACGTAATACCAAATTTGGTATATGTGTAACTGGTGAAACGGCTGCGAGAACGCTATGAGCGTAGCATGTAGTTATATTTCACATAAACGCATATGATTATAAGGTTTGGACGTCTCACTTAACATTGTCGTCTATTCACTCTCGGTAATACCAAATTTTGTAAATGTGGCAAAGCGGTGGCGAGCACGTCATGAAGGGCCCAATATACTCCAACGCAACGTTGATGAACGCGCAGGCTGGGCACAGCAACACCACGCTAACGAAGCGCGAGCACTCAATAGTCAGACGCAAGGCGCGACCGGTGCGACAAGCGTCCGTCGGCGCGGTCCGGTGGCAGCCAGTGCAAAATGCGACATGCTGCGTTTTGCACCGACGACATTAGGGAGCTTTAGAATAGCGCACCACGAGCCCTTGCGGTGCGGTTGCTGCCACTGCGCATGCGTCGTTACGCGAGTCGGTGTTCGCGTTCGCGGACCGCACGCAGAAAATCCGAAATTGCGTACGGCGATCACGGCCCGCATATGTCCCGCAAGCGCTGGTTTAAAGGCTACGGTGTTGCTGCGATCGTGCGTTGCAGTTTGCAGCAAGGCAGATGCTATTCTAAAACTCGAGTGGTGCCCGCTACGCCCACGACGCCCGCAGCGCTTGCAAACGGTATTCTAAAGCTCTCTCTTACTTAGACAGCACTGTGTCTGCGTCTCTTTGTGACGAAGGGACAAATGTATGTCTTTGTGACATATATTTTTAAAGCTGAAGCCCATTCAGCCTGCACACCGCCGTCGTTGTCGTCACGGTAGAATTTCCCTTCTCCGGGCAAGTGCGTCAAGCAAAACAACGGGTGGTTCGTGCTGCATCGCACTTGCCGCATACTCACTTCTTCATTCTTTCTGGCCACTGAGGGCAGAAGACGGTCTCGCCACAAGCCCCGCACACGACCACGTTCATGAAAGCCTGCCGCGAGGCCCCGTCGCAGTGTAGTATTCGCTAAGGTACTTGGCTGCTGACCCGTCGCTTGGGGGATCGAATCCCAGGTGCGGCGGCAGCAGTTACGATGGAGCCGGAAATGCTTTAGACCCGTGTACTCATATTTGGGTCAACGTTAAAAAACACCAGGTAGCCAAAATTTCTGGAATAACTCACTACGGCGTCTCTTATAATCATATAGTGTTTTCGGGACGTTAAATCCTACGTATCACGAACAGCAGAGAAATAAGGCGCATAGTCGTTTTCGTGTCATTTCTGAGTATCTTCGCTCATCGGTTGTATTCCAATGACGACAAAAACTGCTAGTTGTTTTTTAGTATGGAATAATGCGGTGAACGAGCTGATGCTGCGGGCTAGCTCGCCACCTGGAAGTGCGTGATTGAGTGGACCAAATTGCACGTTTCCATCTCAAAACGCACTGCATTGGACAACGCGTAGAAACGAGGCTTTCAATAGACTAACTGTGGACTTGACGTTAATAATGCATTACTTCACTTCAGCAACAGCACTGTGCGAGGACAGCGCTAGATGTAAAAGGCACGTTTGTAAAGCCTGCAGAGAATGAGACCAAGAAGCAGCGGACATCGTAGGCATCTCTCATCGTTGACCAAGGGGTCGTCGGCCCAGCACCCATTGCCAGAACTTTTGTCATCTGAGCATGTGTACTTTAAATGCGAAGCATGTCTTATCGAACTTTGGCAAATTTTAGTCTATCTATCTATCTATCTATCTATCTATCTATCTATCTATCTATCTATCTATCTATCTATCTATCTAATCAAGTCGCCTACAACGTTCAGCTCTTCTGGCCGTCTCAATAATGGTATGTATACTAAAACTGGTATGTCGTAACATGAATGCTTGGCGAGCATAATTGGCTGGTCATAACATGAAAATTATGACTTGTATGTGATAAATGTCATAATTTACATGTCATGGTCTTGCTGCTCTTGCGGTGGTTTCGTTCACCTGACATTTTGCAAAATTGGTATGGCATGACTTTAATGCATAGCGAACATAAGTGACAGAGCCTAACGTGAAAATAATAACAAACATGTCATGATTTTCATGTTGACTAGTCATGACTACGCTCCACGCTCATGATTCTCTCTCGGCCCTGCCGCTAGCATCACATATATCAAATTTGCTATTACCTGACGTGATTGTAGGACGAATGTAAATGGCACGTCGAAACGTGATAATTAATTCATGCGTCACATGTGAAACATCACTACATGCTACGCTCATAGCGCTCGCAGCCGTTTCGCGAGCTCTGCATATGCCAAATTCGGTATTACGTGACGCGAATAGACAACGAAGGTAAATGACAACTCTAAACATGATAATCATGACATGCGCGTCACGTGAAACATGACTACATGCTAGGCTTGTAGCATGCTCATGGCTGTTTTGCTAGCTTCACATGTACCGAATTCGGTATTACGTGAGATCAATGGATGACGAAAGTAAATGACGTGTCTGAACATGATAACCTTGATATGCGTGTCATGTAAAACATGATTACATGCCATGCACATAGCGTGCTCATGGCCGTTTCGCTAGTTCCACATATACGAAATTGGGTATGATGTGACGTGAATTGCCGACGAAGGTAAATGACATGTCTAAACATGATAGTCTTAATATGCGTGTCCATGTGAAACAAGATTACATGCCACGCTTATAGCATGCTCGTGGCCTTTTCACTAGCTTCACACTTAGAAAAAATATGATATGAGGTGACGGGAATAGACAACGAAGTAAATGACACATCCGAACCGTAATATGCGTGTCATGTAAGACATGACTACAAGCGAAACGTACTCGTGGCCGTTTCGCTAGCTCCACATATAACAAGTTTTGTATTGCATGGCGTGAACAGACGACGATGGTAAATTACACCTCCAAACATGAAAGTCATGGCATGGAAGTCATGCACGGTATAACTTACGTCCACCTCGTAACGTTTGGCTCAATTTAAAGCGACATATTAACCTTCCTCTTTCGTACTTCGCATATCGTCGATTCCACGATTTGGGTGCACGCTAAAGAACCCTAGGTGGTCAAAATTGCCGGAGCCTTCCACTACGGCGTCACTCATAAACATATGGTTGATTTTGGGACGTTAAATCCCACATATCAACCAATTATCTGTCAGTCAGCACATGAGATCTGCCAATTTTTTTGACGTCATTTCCATGGCAGAAATGCGTACTTGAAGTCTTGGTGGAGCTCGGTCTGACAAAAAGTTTTCGAGGTAAAAAAATTACGGACACCTACAGAAGCATCACTGAGCACAAAAAAACAAAACAAAACAAATTGACCGCGTGTCTGCGTTCTTCGCTCGGTAAGGTCATTGAATGATGAAATATAAAAACGTTTATTTGTCTTTCTGCGCAAAAAAATGGTAAGTAGCCACTACATCAGATATATATGCAATATGGCAGTACTTTCAAAAAACGAGAGCGTTTCTTCTTTTTTCTTTATTGGAGAGTGTTTCTAGAATGTGGAGCCATTGGTAGGCGGCAAAACCACATCGTTCTATCGAAGCTTAAAAAACACCTGCTTTTTCGTTTATAGCGTCGCATCGTTCAGCACAACGTAATAAGCACTGCAGCCTTCAGAACTACATATGTATGCATTTTTTTAGAAAGAAAAATAACACAGTACAGAACACTTACGTATTATTGTTTACGTGAAGTATGTGTAATATTTGCCATTTATTAGGCAAAGTTCACACGTATGAATGCAGTAAGTACATGAAAATTGCTGGGTGTTGAAAACGTAGCTGAATCGCAATGATGCCAACCCTAGCGATGTATCTCTAGACCGAAGAACGGTGTTGCTTTCTTCACAAGAGCTCCCTATGAGGCCCATGGGATGGCTACATTCTCTTCAATAGTTGAGTACCGTGTACTCTAAATCGGTATTCACTTTTTCTAAACACCGCTTCTATCACTTTGAGAGATTTGGCGCCTTTTTTATGGGCGAAGCACCTTAGGCCATGGGTCATTTGCTCTCCTGTAGTAGCCGTAGTAGTAGGTATGGTTTATGAGTTGCTAAGTGGTTGGCAGTGTGTGTATATGTCCTTCTGAATAATATACCTATATGCCTTTAGAATGGGAACAGTTAGGGATAAGAGTCAATGGAGAATACCTTAGTAACCTGCGCTTTGCCGATGACATTGCATTGCTGAGTAACTCGGGGAACGAATTGCAACTCATGATTACGGAGTTAGACAAGGAGAGCAGAAAGGTGGGTCTTAAAATTAATCTGCAGAAAACGAAAGTAATCTACAACCACCTCGGCAAGGAGCAGCGCTTCGAGATAGGTAATAGTGCACTTGAAGTTGTAAAAGACTATGTCGACTTAGGGCAGGTAATAACCGCAGAGCCTAACCACGAGATTGAAGTAACTAGAAGAATAAGAATGGGGTGGAGTACAATCGGCAAGCACTCTCAAATTATGACAGGTAGATTGCCACTATCCCTCAAGAGGAAGGTAAATAACAGCTGTATATTGCCGGTACTTAGCTACGGAGCAGAAACCTGGAAACTTACAAAGAGGGTTCAGCTTAAATTGAGGACGACGCAGCGAGCAATGGAAAGAAAAATGGTAGGTGTAACCATAAGAGACAAGAAGAGAGCAGAGTGGATTAGGGAACAAACGGGGGTTAAGGATATCATAGCTGAAATCAAGAAGAAGAAATGTACATGGGCAGGGCATGTAGCGCGTAGACAGGATAACCGCTGGTCATTAAGGGTAACTGACTGGATTCCCAGAGAAGGGAAGCGGGTTAGGGGGAGACAGAAGGTTAGATGGGCAGATGAGATTAAGAAGTTTGCGGGTATAAATTGGCAGCAGCAAGCACAGGACCGGGTTAACTGGCGGAACATGGGAGAGGCCTTTGTCCTGCAGTGGACGTAGTCAGGCTGATGATGATGATGATGATGCCTTTAGTGGTTTTTACAGCACATCCACGGAGTGGATTATAATGAGTGGGGCGAAGTTTCCATTCATCCGTCCGTCCTTCCGTCTATCCATGCATTCGTTCGGCCGTCTAACCATCAGTGCGTCCGCTCGTCGAACTACGATCATCTTTGAAAAACGCCACAGGCTGCGCGGAGAATGCCGCAAAGTCACAGCAAAAGCCAGCAAAGCCGTCTTAGTCTTTTAAAACAAGTCTACTATGCCGGGGTTCACCAGGAATCGAGTGACGTATCTTTGTGGCGAAGCTTCTTAAGACGTGGGTCGTACCTCCCCGATGTAGTAGTAGTAGTAGTAGTAGTAGTAGTAGTAGTAGTAGTAGTAGTAGTAGTAGTAGTAGTAGTAGTAGTAGTAGTAGTAGTAGCAGGTAGCCACTTCTTGTTTAGTTCTTGAATTGTCCGCTGAAAGGTGGTACTTGTATATGATGAATATTTGATGAAAAGAGGCGAGATTGTCGTAGTTGTAGTGTTCACTAGATGGACGGATAGACGGCCAGGCGAAGAGACGTATGAACAGACGTATGGACAGACACGCATGCAAATGATGGACGAATGGAAGCATGGAGGGACGCTCGGATGGACGGACCAAAGCACGCACGTCCGGATGGACGCATGAACGGATAGACAGATGGATAGACTGACAGACGGACGCATGAACGGTCGCACGGACGAATGCATGAACGGATGAAAGCACAGACGGACTGACGGATGCTTCGCCCCACCCATCACTAACTCCGTGGATGTGGTGTAATCCTTTTTCTGTCACAGAATTGAAGTATTGAACAATACGCATGGCGTGACCCAAAAAAGAAGTTTCATGAACAGCAATCAACCCCATGATCTCTGGTTCCCCGACAACAGATGCCGGGCACGCTTTCTACTGCATAAACGTTCATATTAATAGTACACTTTAGAAATACGCCTTTCATATCTACCACTGTCCTCTCACAGCGTTCTTGCAAAAGTGAAGCACTGCGTCATGACCGTGAAATATACAGTTCCTTCATAGCCTCTTTCCCACGCGTTCATTCAATTCAGTACGTTTCGAGTTGGGAAAGTGTAATGTGGCTGAGACATTAACACAGTGGCAGGTGGCGACGTTACCCCCATGATAGGCATCGTTCATAGCATTCATCCATGCCGAAACTAGGTCTGCCACGCGCGCCGGATCTGCCTACGCGTTCCGGATTTGAGCGGCCGGCCACACGGAAGACACGATGCTTGTTGCGTTTCCCTCTGGTCGAACAGTGCCGTTCAATATAACTCAAACATGGCGCGAGTAGGTGACTGTACCTGAAGTTTAGTGTCCAATCAGTCACACCCTTCTGGCTATCACATCGCTTTCTGGGGTTCCGCTCTGACTGCTAAATACTACTGCTACGGCAAGAATCTGTGACGACGAGCGTTCGTTTAATCATTAGTATCAACGATAGTCGTTGACTAAGCGTGAGCGTGGTTCTGACTAAGCGTGAGCGTGGTTGCACCCACGTGGAGCGTTGCTATAGCTGTCCAACACGAGTAGACATTGTGCGAGCTTTTCTATAATAGTGTTCAGTAAACATTAAACAATACATCATTGAAGACACGTTTTCTTTTCGTGTTTTACTTTCACGTTTTACTGATTCCTATGACGGAGGGATGAACAATGCTTTTTGAATGCGAAGCATTTCTTAGCGAACTTCGGCGACTTTGAACGTATCTATCTATCTATCTATCTATCTATCTATCTATCTATCTTTCATCTATCTATCTATCTATCTATCTATCTATCTATCTATCTATCTATCTATCTATCTATCTAGCCGCCTACATCTTTTAGCTCTTCTGGCCGTTTCGATAATGGTATCGGTACCAAATTTGGGATGGCATAATAGGACTGTATGAAAACATTATGTGATTAGCCGTAACATGAAAATCATGACATATGTGTCATGAATGCCATGATTTACATTTCGTTATCCTGCAGCTCTTGCGGTGGTTTCGTTCACATGGCATCTTGCAAAACTGGTATGGTATGACACGATATCACGCCGAACACAAGCGACCGACTGTAACATGAAAATCATGACATGCGTGTCATTTAACAACATCACTACATGCCACGCTCATGATGCGCTCGCGGCCATTTTGCTAGCGTCACATATAGTAAATTTGGTATTACGGTACGTGAATGAATGACGAAGGTATGTGACTGGTGCAAACATAATAATAATGAGATGCATGCCATGTAACAACATGACTACGTGCCACGCCCAAGATGTGCTGGCGGCCGTTTCGCTAGCTTCACTTATACCAAATTCAGTATTATGGGACGTGAATGGATGACGAAGGTATGACACTGGTGCAAACATCATAAACATGAGATGCGTGTCATGTACAGGATCAATATTCTTCGCAGCTACTTTGGTGCAAATGCCTGAGTTCTTCGTTGCCTTACAGCCACGTAGACGACAACTCGGTACCTCGCATTGCAAGCACGCCCAGCCGAACGATCAAGCGTTTGCGACATATTTTTTGAATAATGAGGGACGCAGCCAGTTGAATTGTTTTACTTGCACCACTGCTAAACGACTTTCCCGTCGTCGCTCAGTGTCACTTCAGTCGTATAATACAAAAGTACACGCCGCGCAAGTGTGAGCTAGGCACCCTCATTTTCATAAGCCGGAACCCTCATTACAGCGCCTCAACATATAATTAAACCTATCACGGCTTCTTCAATACAAATGGAGAAATGAAAACCGATGTAGAGGTCTCAGCCTCCAATTTCGCTTTAGGTCATATCATTACCACCAGTACTTGTTTCTCTAAATAATAAAAAAACGCTCAAGTATCATGCTTCTTCAACTATCAGTGCTACTGAAGGATTTGGCTATACGAATGAATTCTGTTCTGTATCAATATTCTAGTGACATTTTCTTTCTGATGGTGATATGAAATATAAGGCAGAATTCATTAGCGGTTACAATGTCAAATCTTAGTAAAAGCAGCGCGTGCCGATCTCTACCCTACCTAAAAGGCGTAAATGATGTCAAAAGTAATCGAAGAGGGTCGTGAACCGGCGTGAAATATTGAGCATTTATCTTATTGTAGTCCTACGAAAAGCGCTAAACGCATGTGCCGAGTCATTTAGCCGAGCCATTGTTCCGCCTGAGCATCTCATGAGGCGGAACAGCTTTTGCGCTCCGCGCCCCTCCGCGGCGGTTTAGCGGCTGACCCAAAGGTCGCGGGATCGAATCCCGGCTGCGGCGGCTGCATATCTGGTGGAGGCGGAAATGCTGTAGGCCCGTATGTTCACATTTGGGTGCACTCTAAACAACCCCAGAGGGTCGAAATTTCCAGAGCCCTCCACTTTGGCATCTCTGATAATCATATGGTGGTTTTGGAATGTTAAACCTCACATATCAATCATTCAATCAGCTTTTGCTCTCCACGTTCCGCAAAAAGTGCCGTGATTCATACTGCGCTGTGCCAATCATTCACTCGGTTACGCAATACGGAAACACAAAAAATGAGAGGGGGCATAAAAGTTGCGCGCAAAAAGCCACGCTCATGTGCTCTATTGTTCAAAGCTCTGAGTCTCCTTGCCTGCTACGCACAGAATATGAATTTCTGGTTTAATTGATCTATTTAACGCTTGTGTTAAAACAGTAACAAATACTGCTTGGTATGAATGAGCCTAAAATATTGGTGGGGCAATCATGGCGGTAAAGCAGTGTTCGCTGTTACCTCACAGAAATTTACAGATGTGCAGTGAAAAGTTACGCACATTCAATTTCATGTACTGAGTAGTGTTTTTTATCGCGTTACAGGACAGCTGAGATATTTAAGCTATAGTCGGTTGGTTAGGTAAGTGATGCCTAAGCGCTGATTACACAGGAACTACCGGATGAGCCCCGTAGCGAACGTCCTGTACTCTTTCTGTGGTAGTCGTCTCATCAGCGCTGTGACGTCTTCTTTCTGTGTATGATATCATTTTTGTGACATCTTCTTCGTATGTGACACTACATTTTGATCATTGGTGGCCACTACAAAAATATAAATGTGAAAGAACTTCAATATATTTCGCCAGCCAATGTGTGATAATACATTTGTTGGTTTCCACAAAGAACATCGCATAGAGTAAGGGAGAGTTACTTGAAAAAAGTGGAAGATAACACCTAAATCTCCATTTACATACTTGATATAATTAATATAATCTGTATTACTGCCGTCACTTTCGCTTGTAGTTTTGCGCTTAGCCAAGACGTAGGCGGCTAATATTTCTCATTTTGTTTAGCAATTTCATTATTCTCTTCGGCAAATATAGCCGTCAAAGAGCTATAAACCATGAAATGGGGAGTGGCAAGATTACTGAGGTACAGCTGTGCTGCAAGGACGGATGTTATGGATTCTCATAGCAGAGCACACGTCGCAAAGGCTGAGTTGTGATATTTGTACGACTAGGGCATGCACTCCCAAATAGCCAGTAATCGGAGCGTGTGTGATTCAGATATCGCATCTCGATTGGCCGCGTAAACAACCACCAGCTAAGCTCAACCGCATAAGCCCATGGCCATCTAAAGTGCGCCGCAGCCGCAAGAGTTATTTCCTTCTTTCACGACGAATTGTGGCGCGTATATTTCCGTCGTTTCCGATGCCGTGAGGTCTATTCCACCAGCACGTTACCCTGACCCGCTTCCGTGACAAGCGAGACAGGCTGTCGTGTCAGAGATGGTCGGACGTTGATTAGGCGCCCTTTAGCACAGTGCAGAATTTCTTCTTTTTTTGTTGATTTTCCGTACTTGGCTCGCTTCCCTCGTGAGCCACAGCTTTTACGTTTTTATAGAGCGATGCTGGCAAATGCTCACCAGCACACGTTGCTTTGCGACGCCATCTGTAAAGGCGATGGAAGTAGATGTTGAAAAAAAAGCAGCAGAATTAGCACGTGACATTTGTTGCCAAACTGCCCCCCCCCCTTCTTTTTCTCTCTTTCATGACATGCCATACACGTAGAGAATGCCTAAGAGATCGCTTGCACCTATTGGTGTGCTCTGACATCTATTTCGCTTTATTGTAGTATTTTATAAAATTCCTAATATTTACCATGCACGATCACTGCGCGCTTGGGTGATTGGACTCCTAATGTTGTTTCGGAGATTTCCTGAAAAGGGCTCTCAGGTGCACAATGTTGATTACTTTCATATTTTTACGGGGGGAGCGTTTACGATTGCAGCGGATTAACGTCAGCATTGCCAGTATAACGTGACACTGTTCCGTTTTGTTTCGGTGATCATTCTTCCGGGATTGGTCGAAATCACCTGGACCATACTTAGTCCGCGCAAGCGCTCTGTTGCTTAATGACTACTTGGGAACTATCAGGTACAACATTCGAAATGAAATAATTTCTAGCCCCGCATCTCCCTCGCCATTTTTACTTCACCTGTGGGCAGAAATATTTAGTAAGCCGTTCAGGTGACGTCTCAGTGGAAAAACGTTCGCAACAGCCGACAAACTGCACATTGTGGGTAGACATAAAGTGAAAGGTAAAAGAGCCACAACGAATGGCTTTCCTCTTCTAGTAGAAATGGTTTAATGCCTAAGGAGCTCTCTGCTTTCGCAGCACTCCTCTGCACTATGTTTTATAAGAAGATCATGGTCCTGAGCCTTGGATCTTGTGTATACAGATTATTTCTATACGTGAATCCGCTCCTGTACACGGCATGCGGAAAAGGCGCCAGAGAACACAGCTTTCAAAATGGCACAGGCAGCTGCAGACAATAAAACAATTTCTCAACGTGGTGCCACCTTTTGTCAAAGACAAATTGTGTGTCCAAAAACCTCTTCTGCGCATTCTTATAGACAAAATATGTCAAAATATGAGACCACAGTGTTTGTTTTCTTGATACCCAGCCTTAAAAAAGACAACAATAGAATTATGTGTTTTGAGGAGTTACGTAATATCTACACTGACGTGTGTTGTAATACACATGTTTCGTGCACATGTATCATAGCGAAGGGAACGATAAAAAAATTCAAGCATGACAGCTTGAAAATAGGTTTCAGTCAGCTTGCAATTCCCAGTTTTTCTTCCTATTGTGATTGCGCGGGGACGGGACATTTTTATGAGCTCAAACTTCTAATGATGTAGTAGTTATTATGCGCTCCAAGGCCACTGTAACCTGTGAGTTTGAGAGGCCTGGGTAATAACAAAAAACACCGCAGCTCCACGAAGGAAATCGTGAAGAAATGGGAATGCATTTCTTGCACTGAGAGAAGGCATCATTGCTGTAAAACATTCGCCTTCACCGACTACTGCCTTCGCCTTGAGAAGCGCCCCTCTAGCGAACCGAGCAAACGGGAGAGTGGGGAGCTAGCTTTCTTGGCTCGGCGTTCGCGCTTCACAGCGACGTCTCGAGCACACGTTTTTGGATGTTCTTGAGAGGCACCCATCCAGCGAACGGTTGAGAGTGATGTGAAAGTGGACGGCAGAGGGAGGCGCAGGAAGGAGAGATAGTGAATGGTGAAAGAATCAGTGGTGAAGCACTGCACTTACCCTCTTCCACACTCTCTCGCACCACATACTTCAGTTGCAAGGAACGAGGATGTGAGAGCGAAGAGATAACACCTGCCGGCGCGCGGACATCGCCGGATGCCTGACATCGCCCGATTAATAAATGCATTCGCATATAAAACTTGACGTGATTAGATAGATAGATAGATAGATAGATAGATAGATAGATAGATGGATAGATAGATAGCTGGATAGATAGATAGATCGATAGATAGATAAATAGATGAATAGCTAGATAGATAGATAGATAGATAGATAGATAGATAGATAGATAGATAGATAGATAGATACGCTGTTTTAACACTATAATAGCGCACCCATTCATGTAGGAAGTAAGAAAATATTGTCACAATGCAAGAACAGCAGCGGTTGAGTACAGAAAACTCACTTTAATTGTATCAGAATCCTGGCAAACTGATCAGAAGAGAACCTTGTCTTTTTTCTCTCTCGCTGCGCGTGTGCTTCGTTGTTCTCTTGGTGCTGCATATTCAATGTGGAATTTGCCCCCCTACAGAGAGCAGCGTCCCGATGCTCTTCTACAAAAGAAGGTGTAGTATATGTATGGTGTAAAATAGTTCGAAAAATAGGGCTTCATTCGCACAACGTGCACGACTTCTGGTTTTTGCTGGCGAGTTGTCGAGAGGCTGTCAGGAATGACCACGTAATTAACGTCACTGAGGCGTTGTAAAACTGTGTAGGGGCCAAAGTACTTCTTCAGCAATTTTTCAGACAGTCCCCGGCGGCGGATAGGACTCCATACCCAGACTTTGTCGCCGGGCCTATAGACAACATGTCGCTGTCGCAGATTATAACGTTGGGCGTCGTAATTTTGCTGCTGGGTGATTTGGACGCGTTCAAGCTTCCTCGCTTCTTCTGCTCGTTGGGTAAAAGATGCAGCGTTGAAATCGATGTCATTGCAGTCGTGCAGTTACATGGCGTCAAGTATCGTCGTCACTTCACGGCCATGAAGGAGACTAAACGGCATTCTTCGTGTAGCTTCTTGCTGCGCTGTATTATAGACGAACGTGATGTACGTTAGAATGTCGTCTCAGTTCTTGTGATCCTCGTCAACGTACATACTCAACATGTCGGCAATAGTCTTGTTGAGGCGTTCTGTTAAGCCGTTGGTTTGTGGATGATAGGAAGTGGTTTTCCGATGGGCTGTTCCACTGAGTTCAAGCATTGTCTTCAGGAGCGCGGCCGTCAAAGCGGCACCTCGATCAGTTATTATGGTTGTCAGAGCACCGTGCCTCAAGACGATATTTTCTACAAAGAATCGTGCGGTTTCAACGGCGGTGCCACTTGACAAAGCCTTTGTTTCCGCGAAGCGCGTAAGATAATCAGTGGCGACTATTACCCACTTGTTGCCAGCATGGGAAGTCGGATATAATCCGAGAAAATCCATTCCAATTTGGGCAAAAGGTACCGTGGGGACTTGAATTGGTTGTAATAGCCCAGCTGGTTTTAACGGTGGTGATTTTCGCCGTTGGCAATCGAAGCACGTGCGGACGTAATGCTTCACAATAGCTGGAAGTCTTTGCTAGTAGTACTTCTGTTGGATTCTGGCCAATCTGCCTGTCTATCCGAGATGACCAGACGTTGGCTCATCGTGGCAAGCACTAAGTATCTCCTCACGGATTGACGTCGGAACGACAAGTAGGTGGGTGCTTCCTCTGGGAGAAACGTTCTTATAGAGAACACCACTACGTAAGCATAATGACGGTTGGCTCCTTGCAAATCTTCTAGGAATGGTTGTTGTCCGGCCATTCAAATATTCAATAAGGGGAAGCAACTCGCTGTCTTCTTTCTGCTTGCACGAAATCGTAGTGGTGTCGACGACTCCTACAAACGCCATGCTGTCATCTTCTGTGTCATCGTCGCGCTTTATCGGTGACCTTGATAAGCAATAGGCGTCGGCATGCTGCCGTCCGGACTTATACACGACCGTCATATCGAACTTTTGAAGGCGTAAGCTCCACCGTGCAAGCCGACCAGACGGGTCTTTCAAGTTGGTCAGCCAGCAGAGGGAATGATGGTCCCTGACTACGTGGATGGAACGACCATAGAGGTACGGACGAAACTTCATAACTGCCCATACGACAGCAAGACACTCTTTTTCCGCTGTGGAGTAGTTGGACTGGGCGCGGGAAAGCGCCCTACTAGCATATGCGATCACACGCTCGGCTGAGCCTTGTTACTGGACGACTACAGCGCCTAAACCCAAGTTGCTGGCATCTGTGTGGACCATGGTAGGTGCATCCTCATCAAAGTGAGCAAGCACAGGCGGAGTCTGCAGGCGTTGTTGGTGATTGTCAAATGCCGCTTGTTGATCGTCGTCCCATGTGAACGAAACGTCTTCTCTTATGAGTCGTGGTAACGGCGGGGCTATGTGGAAGAAATTGGCAATAAACCTTCAGTATTATGCTCATAGGCCAAGGAAACGCCTGACTGCTTTCTTGTCTGTTGGCACCGGAAATTTTCTGACGGCTGCTATCTTATCGGGATCAGGTTGAACACATTCATGGCTCACCACATGGTCTAAAGATTGGAGCTCCTTGAAACCATAATGAAACTTCTCGCGTCATGATAGCACCAAGAGAACAACTAAGAACACACGCAGCGAAAAAAAAAAGGACGAGGTTCTCTTGATACTGCATATTCAATTTGGCAATATAATGATTTTAAACCTATTTCCGCATGTTTACCTTGTTTTATTTCATTTATTGAACACAACGCAGGTACCGCATTGAAAAGCGGACATAGTACTTTGAAACCAAAGGTAGAGAAACGTCACAATACAAGTCGTTTAATATAACGTTCCAATCAACTGCCAGCAACACAACAAACATACAACTATAAAAACGACCAGGTTATGAGCAAAAGGATTAACATCAGACTGAAACTAATAACAACTTGAGGCACTCGATACCCAATACATAAGATTCACGAGAAGAAGACTTATAAAGCGGATATGTACTGCACACCGGTTTCATTGAAATGGCCCTCGCAATCTCAAGCCGCATTGACAATCAACACACAGGTTTACATCAGTCAAATCTATAACCAGTGACGATTTCTAAAGAACACAACAACGCACTTTCCGCAGATGTTCAATGCGGCTACGCCCACCTTATTCCGACAGATTTTCTATCATAAAGAACGGCAATATAAGGTAGAACTACCAACTAGTGTCTATAAAACAATAATATGCAGTGTATTGACATTGATATAGCGCTATAAGTTTACAGAGATATCTTTCCGGTAGCATTTAGTGTGAAGATCACTTTGACACTTGACTATTATGTTTTGCAGCTATGATCTCTTAGAGGTCATTTCAGTGTTCTACCCTTGTTGCTTACCATGCACTACCTAACGTATGTCTCAAAAAGGACGCTTACTGGAAGTCCAGTCCGTCATCTTGCGTAGGCGCAGCGAGAGAGAGAAAGATAAAGGGACACCCGGGAGGTAAAACTAGATGAAACGTCCGGTTCACCCCTTAAACTTTGGATGGGGATAGTGAGTGTGAAAAAATGAAAGAAGAGAACAGTGTGTGGCGATCCTACAATGTCACGATCATAGCAACGTTCAAGCACGACAGACCAACGTCACGTGTCAACTGTCACAACCTTCACTCAGCCCAAACTCGTTCATAAGATAGCGCAAGATGTACGAAAGAGAAGAGGTTAGCGCAGACTTACGGCTAATTTTTTTGAAACAAAATTGACGTGCTATCAATCCAACTCTTCATTTGTAACACTCATGTGAAAAAAAAACTCATTAAACATACAAGATTGCACCAGCTGAAATCGTAAGGGGAGTCTCTATTGTAAATCTCGCCTCCCCTCCTTCTTTACAATTGTGTTATTTTTATTCTAATCAGTCCTAAACATGCGGTGATTTCTACTACTGGTCTTTATGGCACCCTTCGATCGAGAGGTGTTCGGCTAGAGATTCTTTGAAACAGAAGTAATAACGATGTATAAACGTTATGACACCTCTGACAAGCATAGCAGGATATACTCATATCATCACTTTACATTTTTGTTTGTCATACACTCATGTAATGTAATTTACAAGGTTAGCGAATTCACCACAAGGACACAAAGGCGTAAATGACTGAATGGATGTGAAAAAAAGTGCGTTTGGTTCACCCAAGTATGATTGATGGCGACAGAGTAATTTATAAGAGCAGAATTATTACTTATAGTCTCTAGCTTGGTGCCCATCACAGAACACCCAAGTGAACAAAATGGGCTAACTATGTGTGCGCTGTAAAGCTAATCCCATCAGAGGAAAAATTATAGGGGAACGCTCCGAATAGTAGGCTGTGCTTCTTCAAAGCACTAAGTGCTAAACTGAGCGCATAGACTTTACAGCTCACACACGCAACTTTAAGTGGCGTTTGAATACTGTTTACTCATAACGCGTACACGCTGAAAGCATCTTGCCAAGGTTCGCTGGACAGGTCGGCCTCGTACGCTCCGTCAACCTTCCGCTCTGTCCGACAGCTTGGAGTGTATCGGCGCTAAACCACGACAGTTCTGCGATTCCAGGTATGAGCGGTGTTCCATCACGTGCTGCCACTTAAGATATCGGCAGAATGAGAACAGTTGGCGGGTGCCTATATAGGCGACGTGGCGCTATAGGTATCAGCCTGGAGCTTCGTCGCACTCTGCGGCAGCCGCGGTTCTGCTCGACGCGTCACCCCACCTTCGTACGCTGTGGGTCGAAGGACGTGTCAACAATTAAGCCATTACGGGGGGACCACGCAGTGCATCCAATCTCTCCCGCTCAACTTGAATCTCCCGACCACGGGTGTATAGCCACTTCGATGACGGCAGCAGCACCACGGATACACGTATGCCACGGCATCGCACTTCACGCTTAGTCATGCGAGTCTGCCCAGTGAAGCGACCGGCTCATAGTCCCACGTTAGCGCCTGACGTAAGAGAGGTGTGAAAGCAACGAGGAAGTGTGATGGCTCAGAATGATCGAAGGGCGACCACTTCGCTCAGTATAGGCTCACTGGAAGGGCCATCTTTTTTTACACGTCTGTGGCCCACCAAAGTGAAAAAGAACACGCTTTTGGGGTTGATGGTCAATGCGAAAATGATGTGTGTTTTTATGTGAAACGTGATGTTCAAAGAAAGTTTTGTTGTATATGCGAGATAAGGCGCAAGTACAATCTGGCATAGTTCAACTCCGGAGTTATTAATTTACGCTTTGAACTTTTACGCAACTTTTCATCTTGATAATATCTAGGGTTTTACGTCCCAACACCACGATATAAATATGCGAAACGCTGACGGGGAGTGTTCCGGAAATTTTCACCATCTAGTGTTTTTTAACCTGCACTGACGGTGCACATGCCTCTATCATTTCGCCTCCATCAAAATACAACTGTCATTGCAGAAATTGAACCCGCGAGATTCGGGTAAGAAGCCGAACACCCTAGCTACTGTTTTAACAAGGCGGGCTAATTTTTATTATTACAATACTAGGGACCTTCAAATAAGAAAATTCGCGGTGACGGAATAACTAAGGTCTAAACTTGTTCAATATCACGACAGTTTTTCTTCGCTTTGTAGAAAACTTAGTAGCACTAAATTCAGCCGCAACATTCATCATCAGCATCAACACCATCATCATCGTCGTCGTCGTCGTCATCATCAACATCATCATCATCGTCATCATCATGATCATCAATCAGCCTCACGACGTCCACAGCAGGACAAAAGCCTCTCCCATGTTCCGCAAGTTAACTTAGTGCTCTGCTTACTGCTGCCAATTTATATCCACAAACTTCTTAATCGTATGTGCTCACCTAACCTTCTGTCTCCCCCTAATCCGCTTGTCTTCTCTGGGAATCCAGTTAGTTACCCTTAATGACCAGCAGTTATGCTGTCTACGCGTACATGCCCGGCCCATGTCCATTTCTTCTTTATTTCAGGTCAGGTTGTCTTTATTTCAGACCAATGTATGTCTCGGATACAAGGGCAAAAGGCAGATGTCTCCTGACTGACGGGAATCAAGTATCCGAAAGCACCATTTAGAGCATACAATATAAAAAAATGCAATATAACACACTAATATTGCATGCGTAACATTGTTTTTGTACAGAGTAAATGAAGTACATACTTGTACAGTAATAAAAAAAGATTCATAACAATACAAATAACTAAACGAGAAAACAAATGACTGCTATATACAAAACTTAGCAATTTTGAGGACAGGATAGAAGGTAAGCTTTGATATATTTTTTGAGATAGTTCAGAGACAGATTTCTGCGCGGTTTCTATTACCTGAGTTTGTTTGTTGAGAAGACTGGGAAATAAATATGTAAGTGCTTGCGTTCCATAGGTGGTTCAAACAAGTGAAATTCTATAATGGTGGTATCTTAATTCATAAGGCACACAGCTGCTAGATTGCAGTTCAATATATCTGGAAGGATTAAGTTAAATTTAGTTAAAAACATAACAGAGTAAATGACTCATATATTTGATTCACCTTTAGAACACAGTGTTCTAAAAAGTATGAACCTGTGTGATCATTGTATGATAGGTTTTCTACATATCGTATTGCTTTCTTCTGCAATCTTATTAGCCTAACAAGATTAGTTTTAGATGTAGACCCCCAAATAATTATGCAGTAGTGAAGGTGTGAATGAAGTAGGGTGTAATATAGCTGACACTTTAAAAACTTGAACTATGATATCCTTCTTGATTTCAACTATTCTATCCTCAACCTCGGTTCGTTACCTAATCCACTCTGTTCTCGTCTTGTCACTTAAGGTAACAGCGACTATTTTTCTTTCCATTTCTCGCTGCGTCGTCCTCAATTTAAGCTGAATTCTCTTTGTAAGTCACTGCAGAATCAGCGCGCCGATGAAGCATGTATAAGCATCCTGGAAGAAATATACAGGGGATCAACTGCTATTTTAGTGCTTCATAAAGAAAGCAACAGAATACCAATCAAGATGGGTGCAAGGCAGGGAGGCACAATCTCTCCAATGCTATTTACTGCGTGCTTGCAGGAGGTTTTCAGAGGCCTAGAATGGGGACAGTTACGGATAAGAGTTATTGAAGAGTACCTTGGTAACCTGCCCTTCGCCGATGACATTGCATTCTTGAGTGACCCAGGGAAAAAATTGCAACTCATGAATACGGTGTCGGACAAGCAGAGTAGAAATGTGGGTCTTAAAATTAATCCGCAGAAAATGAAAGTAATGTACAAAAACTCGGAAGAGAGCAGCACTTCGAACTAGGTAATAGTGCACTTCAAGTTGTTAAAGACCATGTCTACTTAGAGCAGGTAATAACTGTAGAGCCGAACCATGAGATTGGAGTAACTAGAAGAATGATATTGGGGTGGAGCACATTTGGCAAGCACTCTCAAATTCTGACTGGTAGATTGCCAATATCCCTCAAGAGGAAGGTATATAACAGTCGTAGCATTGTCGCAATATAAAAAAAGGTGTTTTAACGTTCTGGTGACATCGAATGCCACTTGGGCAGTCACTATTGCCAGGCTATGTTGTTTCGCTTTAGGACGTTTGTTTTTTTTTGTTTTCTTTAGCTTAGTGCTGTTTTTTTTTGGGGGGGGGGCTTTTTTTCTGCAAAACTTACAGAAATGCGGTGCTTCAGGGTATAATAAATTGAAAGTTTCTTCAGAAAGCCACCTAGAATAGAACAGAACAGAGCAGCAAAAAACGTACGAGTACTTTCATTGTATGTAAAAACACGGCAATGAATCTATTGGGCCCCAGCGTCATGTTGCTTTCCTGGACGCTGCAACTTTAAAGTGTGCGTTTTTCGACACGTACAAAAGAAGGAAAAAAAAGATACCACTATTTTTTTTCGCTAAACATTTCCAAATCTTCTTACGTAACTGTTGCGGGAGGTTTCGCCCAAAAGTGTTGGCCTGGTCATTCATCATCTTTTTTCTTAATATTTTTATTGCTTTCTACAATATGCCAACGAACAATGAACCTACGAACATTGCCCGCTTCACAATTTCCCTCCCCTTGGTCACGTGGTGCTATTTCAGGAGCTCTACTTGACACCTTAGCTTCGTTCGCTCTTGCTTACTTTAAAGCGACCACGCTGGCACTCCGTCAGTCACTGCGATTTCATGTTCGTCTTTACAGATTGATCGACTGAATTCTCAGCTTCCTATTCGTATATGCATATCGTTTCTTCCTCTTCAGAAATATCTTCAATCATCTGTCTTTCCATCCCTAAATTATACTCTTGCATGAAGCAAGGCGAGCTCAGGGAACATGTTCCCTTTTTTTTCAACTTCTATGCAGCAAAACCAAACAACTAAACAAAAATGATGCATGCGCGCATTTTAGCTGCAAAATTTCGAAAAGTGAGCATGTCTGTCTAGGTTTATGCCTTAGCTCCAAGAATAAATTGATGTAGAAAATGAAGTCTCTTTACTCGTTGTTAAAATACCTTCCAGCTTTTTTAAACACACAACAGGGCTTCTGAGTTAGTAAGACAAACGTATATGCCCGAACTCGAAGGCTCAAAAGATGTGCACTGTATTGCGGAACGCAGTCAGATTCACAGCACCACAGTAAGCGTTAAACTTTAATCGTCTTACTTCGCACCAGTTTGTTTGACGAAGAATTGAGGACAATGCAGAAATAATTTATAAGCTTCTTAAAACTGCATGCTCACACAAGGCAAAAGCGTGTGAAAGTGGCATTCTCAAACAACATTTGCACAAACATCAACATCAGTACGCACCATTCAAATTTTGCTTCATACGAAGTGCTGAACGCCAGGGATTATCCCTTTCTGGTACGACTAATGGATTTGCTCAGGGGCGGCTCGAGAAAACTTTCGAAAAGCACTCTAAACTTTCTACTTCGAGGTGAAATTTGCTGTTTATTGTAATTAAGCTCCACATATGCCATTAATATCATCTCACTACTGCCAAGCTTATCGTTTCTCAACGCTTTCATTCTGTGCATAGCCGAAGCTAAGCGGACCGCGCACACCATTTGCGTTTCTACCAACGTCTGAGTTATGAGATCTGGGGTTGTTCACTCATTCTGGTATAGCAGTATTAACTTCAAGCTGTTTTACGCTAGAGTACAGAACTCATTCCAACACCTACACTGTTTTTTGCGTGAGAAACCAATCCATTAGTTTAGGTTCAACTTGTTAGCCAAGCAGCGATCAATAAAAAAATTTCACAGGTTTAAGCAGGGGCGTAGCCAGGGGGTGGCACACCGTGAACGTGCCCCCCTCCCCTAATTTTTTTCCTTGGAATAGAGAGCGAAAAATGGCCGTATTAAGGGGGTGCTCCTCTGAAAATCAAGGTAGTGCCTCCCCCCCCCCCCCGAAAAAAATCTATGGCTACGTGCCTGAGTTTAGGTATCCTTTCATGCAATAAACATTAGTTTATACCAGCTATGCCGACAAGGTTTCCCAGGCTATAAGAACTACTTTATTAATGGGGCGTAAAATGAATTGTAGGCCCATAAACGGTCTTTCATTTATTCGCAAGTTGGTGCCTCTCTTTTTAATATCAAGCTTTGGCTCGAAGTGAAGCAAAACACTTGGACAACATGAACTCTTATCACTGCGAAATAGCCACCTAAAACATATATAGGCCAGAGCATCCCTACCGCGTCCCCACGCGCCTAAGCAGCCGGCACACACTCTCTCGCCCAGATGCCTGAACTGGCCAAACCACATATCTGTGGCACCATGTTACCATGGCAAAAGCGGGGTCTCTAGGACATTAAAATGAGAGAAAACATCTATTCACATCACTCATGCTTACAAGTGGTCATCTGGACACATCTGCGCCGTCTTTTGATGCGAAAAAACAATCAGCTCAAGAGGAAGATATCACTCAGCACTGTCTCTAAGGGTCACAACACGACGCGGGAATTGTGCTGGTGCGGAATCTTCAGATTGCAGAAATTTGCATCCGCAACAAAAAATGCCAAGCCCCACCACCAGTGCCTGATTGCAAAAACTACGATCCCAATAAAAGTGGACGAGTATATAAGTATGCCTTCACGTTTATCGAAGCGCGACGAACAGATCTTCAGCTTTACAACAGATATTTGTGTGCAATATGCCTGCAGTAGGGTGCCCAAAATCATTTCCCTACTCTTTCGCAGGCAGCATGCCATTAGGAAGATACTTAAGGCCTCGGAAACTCAGCGCTAATTCCGGTTTCAATGAACATCCATGCTCGTAGTAGTCGCTGAGCATCCTAAGATCCATTTGAACGGATAAAGATTGATGTAAATGCTCGTAATAATTCCACGACCATGAATTCCACGACCATGACCCTGACGATGCCGCTAACCGTGCCCGCTTTTCCCGGTCAAAACAAGAGGGAATCGGTCCTCGACTTCAATGACTATGTTTTCGCGTACTCGACCGTTAGCGGCTTCTCAGAGTCTGATGTGCTCCGGTGGGTCCTCCTAGTTGTTCTGCGTGGTGCCGCAGAAGGATGGCCACGGCTTCAAACGCCCTTTCACTCCTGGAACCACTTCGTAGTGGCATTTCCGGAGGAGTTCTTACCGGTCGCTGACGAATACCGTATCAGGCGTGAGCTCAACATCCGAACGCAACACCCAGACAAGGGTCTGCGAGATTATGTTCGGGCCACGCAGAAGCTCTTTCGTCGGACGGGCCACACTGCACCTGAGTCCGTTAAAGTCTCGCATGTAATGCAGTGATGACACGCCTATTTCCAGCTGTACCTGTTGGGTCGCTCCTTTCTTTCCCTCGAGGAGCTTGCCTGTTTTGCTCTGAAAGATGAGAAGGCCGTCATTCGGGAGCACCAGCCACCACCTCCTGACGTTCCTCTCGGGCTCCCTTGTGCCTCATCACCTCTCTCGGCCTCACGACTACGAGCGAGTGACGCTCGTTACGAGCTGGTACAAGAATTGTACGAGTGAACTGCGGGGTGCCGGTTTACTGAGCCGCCTTCTCTGGCCGTGGCGAACGTCGCCGAGGAGGGAGGCGAGTTCAGGGAGGTGATAACGAGACCGGTGAGGGTCGGACCAGCGAGTAGAACGCCGCTGCAGTGAGCGAGGCAGTGAACACCACATAAAAGGGCAACGTGAGGTGGGCCGGCGCGGCGGCCAGAGCAAAGACTGCCGATGGCGCTATTGGTGCCGTTGGCAAAAAGACGAAGAAAAGGAACAGAAAAGATCATTACGTGCGGCGAATTGATCTGGACGAAGAAGACGCTCAGCACGGGGAGGGCGACTATTGCGCAGAGACAGACGGTGCTGCAGTCTGAAAGGAAGCAGGCTGCAGCGCGTACGGCAAATATGAACATGCGGGGGCAGTGACGTATTATAACAAGATAGGAGAGCAAGCACGCCTTCGTGACCTCGCGAGGGATGAGGCTGCCCTTGCGGCTGAAGTCGGTCATCTCAAGCAGGTTACGTTGCAGCACGCTACCCGCATCAATTAGCTGGAGTGTGAGTTGACACGCTTGACTCATGATCATGACGGGCTGAAGCACACGCACGACGTCTAAAAATCCAGAGCAACCACCATCAATGACGAAAAAGACCGCCACGATTCTCACCTGGAAGACGACGTTCGCACTTGGAAGAAGCTGCTCGCAGATGCCCAGCACCACCTGAGGGATCAGCAACAGCAGTCTGCCCAGTTCGAAATGCAGTTGCTGGAGAGAGACACTGAGCTGGTAAACATGTGGTCCAGCCACGAAGAGGAGCTTCCGCGGCAGCGTGCATTCCAGGAATCTCAGCAGCACGAGCTACGAATGCAAGTAGCTGACCTCTGTACGCAGACTACCCAGGCCCAGTGGGACCGTCACCGAGATGGCAGTCAAGCGCAGACACGAATTGTGGAACTGAACAACAAGGAGGCCGAGTACAATAAGAACAGGAAGTGGATTAAGGAGCTCGAAGTTGGGCGAGAAGACTTTCTCAGCAAAGGTCACCTAGCCGACGACGCAGCTCGGTTTTGTGTCGCATTCTGATGTTTTATGAAAATGCTATTATTGCATTACATTTGACGCTTTCACAGGTGAACTATACTTCAATGCGCAAAGAATTTCGGCCAGCTAAAATTTATGGGTGTGGCAGCCGCGAGCCTGCGGATTACAAAAGGAAGAGGAGGAAGGCAATCGGGTGTGCTCAGGGGGGCACGTGGCTGCGGCTGGAAGCGGGCAGTTGCCACCCGGATCCCGGTCATTAAAGAATGTTCCTGGTCTGGCTCCGCATCTTCCTTGCGGAATTATTGGCCTTGCAGTCTCGAAATCCTCTACATTTGGCGTCCAACGGGAAGAACCTTGCACCTGGGGCGCCGACATCGAGGTACCTGGCAGTCCTCGACCATGGCCCTGATGACGCTGCTGACCGTACCACCTTTTCTAGTTAAGACGCGAGCGAATCGGTGCTTCACTAATCGGTGCTTCACTTCATTAATAATCTTTTCGTGTAATCAACCAACAGCGGCTTCTCAGAGTCGGACGTGCTCCGGTGGGTCCTCCCAGTTGCTCTGCGTGGTGCCATGGAACGATGACGACGTCTTCAACTTCACTCCCAGTCGTGGAACCAATTGATAGTGGCGTTTCGAGAAGATATTCTGCTGGTCGCTTACGACTGCCATATCTGACGTAAGTATGACGCCCAAACGCAACACCCACAGGAGGGTCTGCCAGATTATGTTTAGGCCATCTAGGAGCTCTTCTGTTGGGTGGACCCCATTGCTCTTGTGACCGTTATGATTTCGCATGTCATGCGGTGATTTCACCCCCGTTTCTAGCTACACCTCTTAGGCCACTCTTTTCCGTCCTTCGAGGGGCTTCTCGTTTTACTCAGCAAATTGCTAAGCCGTCTACACCGACCATACCCATCGTCGCGGGGGAGGGAGGTGAGCTCCATGAAGGCAAGGCAGAGGCCCGTTGGTGTCGTCAGGGTTCATGGGATGTGGCTGACGTTAGAGTGGACACTGATGCGAGGTGGGACGTTGACACGACGCGAGATAGCCCTGTGGAGCGAGCGAGGGCAGCGATAATGAATGCGGTCACAAAGTCCTGGGATGTCGAAGCAGCATACGCGAAGAAAAGGAAGAAGACGAGGAATAAGAGAAATCAACCAAGAGTAACGAAACGCAGGGGCACGACCATAACACCAGACTATTCGAATTCTGGCACTGTGGTGGCCCACACTCATGACCTTGATAGGGACAAAGATGCCGTTAAACAGCATGCAAGAGCTTCCACCGTAACAGCGGCGCTCTTAGACAGGCACGCCGAGGAGGTCTGGAAAATGTCCTCTGTACTTCAGAAGGAGCAGAAAAAGACTGAATCACTCAAAGCACATTCGATTTTCTAAAGAAGGAAATGCGTGAGATTGTAAAGCTTGCAGAGAGCAGCGGGGGCGCCAGCTCAGCACTCGGCACTCGACCCGAGCACCGCGATTCGACGACTTGCGAAAGGTAATGTGGCGCTGCGACGACTAGCTGAGACCGCATAGCTGAGTACGAGAAGCTGCTCTCTGAAAAGAAGGCAAGGCTGGAATACATAGGGGAAGTCTTCCGCACCGAGTACGAGTCCACGCTGCAGAATCTCGAGGAGAAGCTTCGGGAGACCGAGGCCGAGCACAGGTGGCGTGTAAAAGAGCTGTTTGCGAGCCAGTAACAGTAGTAGTAACAAGTGAAGTTGAAAGATGAAGAGCTGCTTCTTCTGAAGCACGAAGTGGACCATTACGCCGAAACGCTGGGCTTCCAGAGGCTCGAGTACAACCAGGAGTTCAAGAACAATGAGAGGAGGCTGGAGGTCAGGCACGCCACATAGATGAAGGCACTGAAGTCGGAGCACAGGGCCAACTTTGAGGTGCTGAGAAGTAGCCTGCAAGAAGAGCTGCTGGACGTCAACTCCGGCTACGAGGAAGAGCAGCGGAAGCTACGCAGAAGCCTCGAGACTGAGCACAACTTGGTGGCTGACTCGCAGAAGGCACAGTTCGGGCTGGAGCTGGAGACCCTGTAGAACACCAACAACGAGCACTGGTTGCTGCGACAACCAATCTGTTTACGGCAGAGAAGCCTGTGATGGCTGTGTCACTCGATAGTTTAGATGGGACGCCTCCTTGAGGAAAAGCCGAGAAAAGAACCGCTCAGGAAGCAGTTGAGTCAAAACATCACGCCACCACTTCTGTTGCAGAAAATAGGGAGGTCTTGGCAGAGTGCTTGGGCATTTCCGTGGAGGACAATTTGTACGAACGGTCTGTACTGATAAAGCAGCTGAGGAGTCTCAGCGCCACTGTGAGCAAACTGCAGGCTAAAAACGAAGATTTGCAGGAGCAGCTTCTGAGAACAAAATGAGCCCACGTCTAAAAATCAGGACCACTTCACGATCACCCATGCACACAGCTCAGACTATGACGTGTCTGTTGTATCTGCTGTGTCATCTTATGGAGACGTACGTGGACACTGAGCAGATCTAGGATCTCTCGGTCAGCTAAGGCTGCCACGCGTCAATTCCCAGCCCCGAACACGGCTGTTTATGAAGACTACGCTAGCCTTCAGTTTATGAACTGCAATACCCAAGGCTCAAAGGAAATTTTGCCGATAGATTCATCTCTGACCTCTGCGAGGATGGACCTGACCTAAGGCCACAGCGTACGTGGGACAAGTTTGCTTCAGCCATTGGAATGCAGGAGACCTCGAAAACGAAGAGCAAGGATGTCCTCCTTGCGGCAAGTTGCCACTTGTAGAGTACTGTAGACCGGGTGCTGCGAGTAAACACCGAAAGCGTATGCTGCCTGAGCTTCGGCGGGGTTGTCACGACCCGATGGTGGCCGTGGTCGACAGCATTCGACGAGTACCACATAAGGGAATGGCCGTCACCGATGCGCGACTGGGCTGAACAGCCACAACTGAACCGACACACAACAATGCCTTACGACGCGGCGGGATTGGCGCTGCACCAGGAGCATCGGTGTTCTGTCTTGTGCTTGCCGACGACGGTGCTTGTCAACCTGAGTGAGTCTCCGTCTTCGAGTGGTGGCAGAGTTGGCCGCTGTGCGCGGATCCACTGTGCCGGCTTGTGATCTGGAGCTCCACGTGCGGTCTGTAGTGGCCAGAGCTACTACATCACGTCCCCCTTTCTACTTTCGCCGAAGAGGAGGGGGCAGTATGGGAGCGTTGGCCGCGAGCCTGCGAATTACAGAAAGAAGAGGAGGACGATTATCGGTTGTGCTTTGGGTGGCACGTGGCAGCGGCTGACAGCGGGCAGTTGCGGCTCGGGTTCTTTTTAATAAAGAAAGTTCCTGGTTTGGCTCCGCGTCTTCTTTGCGGGAATCCAGGCCGAGGAGTCTCGAAACCCCCTACAAGTTACAAAGACCTAAATATTCACAAAAAAACTGACTAAATGAGTTAGCTATAATTGCAAACTTGAGATTGGGAATATGGAAAAGCATTAGCACGTCAAATTTAAAAGCATAAATATGTGTCAGCAGCTCATTACACGGGGCGGTTATATGACGTCGCAACTAAACTTTTCGTGAAGCAATATGCATGAAGGCACCTCAAGGCAAAATTTCCTCACGAAGAGTGCCAAGACATCTAACATAAATCACGTAACTTTTGCGTATGATGTTCTTGAATGCTTATCCATCTTTTTATCTATGCGTGCAAAAAACACTCCATTCTGTTGTTTGAGTGCACAGCGTCTAGTTTGGGGGCAGCCATTAAGGTGCATCTTGTTTGCGGCTGTGCGATACGTGAAAGGGTGCATAACATCTATTTACAATTCAAGGCCGTGACCGGTATGCACCATAGGTGAAAAGTTAAAAGCTTATTGACGCTGTTAATGACAATACCTCTCCTATCTAGGCTACCTCCCGATCTGCCTTGTTTCAATATTGGCTCAGTAGAACTCAGGTGGCCCATCACGTATTTCGTTTCCCGTCTTCGCCACATTCTGAAAACTTTGATGTCATTTATTTCAAGTGTACAAGCGTATACTTAGAAAAAAGAGGACGAAAGACGTTGATGCCTGACGAGGGCTTCCCGCCTAAAACAACTATAGTTTGCACATGATCACTGACAATGAAAATGGAAGTGAGTAAAACTTCAGCAAAAAATGTCGCTTATCCCCGTCGCAACGTGTCTTCAGAGAAGTCGATCAAAGTTTATTACACGTTGATAATACTGCCTATCGGTGTTTAGTGGATACAGCATCCTCAGGTGTTGATGCACTCATGTTGACATCCGGTGTCATTTCTATACTACTACAACCAATGACTCGCGACCAGTACACATGTTCCGGAGTCACTGTGCTCACAAGAACATCGCGCAAATCATACTTGGACCACAGGCGATCACAAACCGTGCAAGCGAAACCGAACGTGTAATAAGTAAATTGTCTTCAACTCGTGGTCTGCTGCAACGGAGAGGCGTGACTTGCGGGTCGTTGACCGTCCTGTGGTTATGTGCTTTGCAAGCACCGTCCTGTTGGCGACCAGCGTTCTACTGATAGGTCGATTCGGTGAAGATACGTTCATTTTGGTCCTGCGTACTAGGATTTCTCCGAAATCGCCTATTACAATAGCACCTTCTTTGTTGTGCAGCTAGTTGCACTGAACTAATACCAAACTACTTCTTTCTCGATGTAGTGACGTTATATCATCAAGGACGAGGCGATTTGAGTCGACAAGCATTTATAACTTGTGCTTCGAGTGTACAGTACCTTTTTGTCTTAGTATTGAGAAACATTTGAAAGAATAGTAATAGAAAACAAAACCACACAAAGTATAACAATGGTAATATAGCACTGAGTGCAATTGAGGCTCTACCATTTAAGGCCCATTGCAGTTGCTTAGCAGTCCTCTAGCTAGGCTAGTCTATCTATAGCTAATATTTGACATGCGACATCACTCTTGATCTCCCATACAAATGTATTGATGTTACTACAAAGACAGAACGCACATCTTTTCATAATTCATTCACGTCAAATCTACATTTTTGCCTATAGTTCGTACAGCTGTTTCCTTTGCCCTATAGAAGGCAGCCAAAACACTCATTGTACACTTTTCATTCATCTTGTCTTTTTTTGTGAAATGAATGTCACTCCCTACTCTTATTTTTGTTTGGACAATGCCAAAATGGACTCCACCGAATGGCGGGAATTTTCAATCAAATCACACACGGGCCATACGTTCTTGCACGAACTGTGCAGTGTAACATAAAACCACATACCACAGCAAACAAGTGCCGGAAAAAGGTCATTCAAACGGCACATGAAAATGGAAGTGATTTGTTCAGTCTTCATGGTATTTTGAGAGAGTGAACTGAACTTCTCATGACCGTTGCACGATTTCTAGAGCCACTCTCAATACTCCACATATAATTTGCGCGGTGCACCGGCTCGCATTAATGATTACAAACTCATTCATCTTTGAAGAAGCAAGTACGCGATGCGCTATGATGACTTAAGCACTTTCGTGCGTGGCAAGACGCCAACGTCCTGGAGCATTATATTGTTTTTGATCGATGCGAAAACAGAACAGCCTGCAACACGTGGCCATCGTCCTATGCCTTCTTCAGAGAGTCTGTTCTGAGAGGCGTTGTGTATGAAGCAATTCGATTTAGTCAGAAAGTTCTTAGAATGACTTCAAATATAAATAGGTTCCCGCACTTCTACAACAAAATTTTCGCCATTGTTATCCACGGTTGGTAAATCAAATTCTGAAAAAGTTATCTCATCAAGCGAAAGTTTCACGCTGTTATCCTAATTTCTGCACCTGAGTTTGAACAGGCACAAGGGCACAAAACACGTTTACGTGCATCAGTAAATTATGCTTGTGAAACCAAGAAAAAATAAACTTTTACGGAGATCACGCGCCAATAGGAATATTGAATCATGTATGATTGATTTACTATGAAATTGAGAATGATCATACCAGCTTGTAGGGACGTCTCTGACTTGTATGGCATCTGCTCGGCTAAAACTAAGGCTCAAAGGTTAAGGAGGACTTCAGTTTACTAAGTGTATAATAAGGAGATAATTTTTAATATGGCCACTTTTCAACTGTTTTTGCAGCATTAAAAAGGCCAGAGCACTGACAGATGCTTGAAATACGTAGATTTACACGCGGTCCCGGCTCTGCAGTGGTGGGGATAAATACAGAAAAGAAGATGAAAACAAACCTTCCTTTTGCTTTTAGATGATCAGCCCTGTCAGAATACATGAGGTAGTCTAGATAGACTATTTCTCAAACTTTAATGAGCCTGCCTTCGTGTATATAGCGTTATATGTGTCACAAAACCTTTACATTTCATATCGCATCACGACTGGTATCTTTACCTTTCGACAAAGTTATTTTTGTCAGGTGCATGTACAGTGTCCATATTTGGGAAAAGGATCACAGTGACGCGTGTCCTGCATGCTCCGGCGTCTGCTGGCAGCGTCTTCAAGCGGGCGCGATAGCAACCACAGTCTCTTTTCGCGTCCCCTCGCGGCGAGGAAAACAACGATTTGTTGCTGATACGAGTCAGCGGGAAGATTGTGATCTCCTCCCCCTTCAAGGGGATTACGCGAAGGGGATTACGCAAGAGCTAGTAATCGCCTTGAAGAAGGAGGGGTTGCAAGCTTGCCGTTCTATATGAGCCACGAGTGGTTTTTTTGCTCACCGTGCGATGACGCGAAATGTAACTGTGGTTGCTATGGCTCCCGCTTGAACACGCTGCTAGCAACCTCCGGAGCGCGCAGGCCACGCATCGCTGTGTTCTTTTTCCTGAAATTTGACACTGTACATCTTGCGGGCGAGGTTTTTTGGGCCGAATTATAATGTAAAAGTGTCCGCACAGCATATTGAATGATTTCGAATGTGTATTTCTTAGGAATATAACAGCAGCGACTGCTGCCATATTATTGTCGCGAAGGCAATGTCTCGCGGAAAGCTTTTTTTCTTGTTCAGCTACAGCTGGATTTTTTTTCTTTGTTAGATGCTCTTGTTAGAGGCGCTATTTAACGACTTTTCTCGAAGAGGGAGTTTCGAAGAAGAATGAGTGTCTGAGGAGTAAAAGCTGCATCCGGTCGGTCACTGGGCGCCTCGCGCGCCATACCGGGTACTGCGCCGTGCTCCCGACCAGGCTGCAGAAATCAGGAGCCTTTCTCCTCTTCCAACCACTACCACCACCACCCAAAACGAGCGAGCCGCTGCTTGCGCCCTCCGAGGCAATCGAAGGGCGACATTTGAGCACTTGTTTGCGCATCAAGGCCGTTTTAGATAATGTGCCCATTTCAAAAAGCTGCTACAGCTTTGTTGCGAGGCAAGCTTCACGTGACCATGAAAAGTCGTGTTGGGGTTGATTATCGTCGGCTTGCTTTATTGGTCCACGCACTTGTGGATGCTGGAAAATCCTATTTAAGCAGCGACTCAGGCCTTTTTTGGGGTGATCGGACTCGGGATCAACAGCGCATCTCACCACCGGAGACCAGTCATGCAAGCCGAGAGGTATGCCATTATTTTCAATGTTTTGTATTTGTTACTTACTTTATCGTGTGAGTTCAAGTTGTGTTAGATATATAAACCCCCAATAAGTGCTCCCCGAACTCATCGTGTCGACTTATCATCACTTGCCTGCGTGGAATTGCTCCCACACTTCTTCGTCCCGATGGTCATCACATGTGTCTAGCTTAAACAAACCCGAAGTCTCGCTACAATATCAAGAAAGAAGCGTTGGAGTAACTATGTGAAAACTGCGACAGAATACATCAAGAGGTCCTTTTCAGCATCACGAGACACAAACGTCCCCGTTGCTTCTGAGCAATGCCTTCACTACAATGGATGAATTTTTAATATGTATGTCAACGTAGCTTGGGGAATTATCAGTGAGGAAATAAAGTAGTAATCATTACGTTACCTAGCGAAAACAAGCGGAAGTATTTTAGACAAACAAGAAGAGCGAATTTGTTTTTTGTCGTCGCGAGCTCATGTTTTATTCGGTTATTTACGCTTCTAATTTGAAGCTCGCATGCTTGTCCGGCTAGCCCAATAAGTTTTTTTTTAATGGTGTTATATTCACAAAACTTCGCTACTGTTTACGTGCGAAACCTGTGACATGTCTACGAGACACGCCGTAGCTTCGACCTCTGAAACAATTTTGATCTTCTGGGGCTCTATGAAAAGCACAGTGATATAAAAAGATCTTTGTCCTTCCTTGTTTTCTTTCGTATATCCCTCTTATACTTGCAATTGAACATCACCGATATTAAACGCAAAGCATTTTTTTCTTACTACATAAATATTGAGCATCTATCTATCTATCTATCTATCTATCTATCTATCTATCTATCTATCTATCTATCTATCTATCTATCTATCTATCTATCTATCTATCTATCTATCTATCCAGCCGCCTGCGTCTGGGTGTACTCTTGAGGGCACCCCCAACTTGGCGTAAACCAGAATTGATAAAGCAGGGTAGAGAGGCTGGAGGAATATGACTCACTAGTGAAGATATGATTATTGTCATAATCTCAACACTCAACGCTTACGTCATCAAACACTTCCTTCAAGATGTATGGCACATACCCGCCAGCGCTTATGTGTATAGAGGTATGCGGGTATGTGCCACAGGTGGTTGACAGTTCGTATCAACCCGAAAACGGCGAGAACACACATTGGTAATTTCGAAGCGAGACCGTTAAGACAAAGCAGGCTTCGGCAGCATTGGCCCGATGAATGCAAAGAATAAATTGCACCCAAGCATCTTGCGTGCCAATCAAGTATGATACCTCAGAGCCACTCTAGATCTCAGAACTACTTTTCAAATAGATCAGAATGTTCGTGAAACGCCAACTTTGGTAGAAGTGCTCGCTATTCAGTTTTTTACACATTACATATGCACTCCCTTCATAAAGCCATCACGTTGGGTGGACGTCAATTGTAGTTAGGCGCCATCCGCTGATTTTGAATTATGTAGAAGTGACCAGGGCTACCCTCCTTCCGAACACAACGGCACATATCAGCTTAGCGCTTCCGGTTTCGCTAATATTTATGTTGCTGTTGGCATCGTTATGAAACTTTAAACAACTGGTTATACAAAACGCATGTGGTTGTTAAACTTAAGTCCTTGCGTGCATTTCTGCATATCTTTGGGGCCCCTTCGTAACGTTCCACTGAATAAAAAATTTACAACAGAATCACCTTCTATCTGCATGCTTCGGTTTACATCAATTCCCTATGTACGCAGGATCTGCCGAATTTCATTATTTGAAAGACAAACAGGAATTCTGTGCCATGTATATCGACTCATCAAACGTGCATCAAGGGAGCAGGTACTCTTCTTACAAAATCCTTTGTGTCTAGCGCTTTCTGTCATTAAGAATTTCTTACTTCATTACGATAGCGTTTTGTGGCCGCTCCCGCTCAACTAATTGCTGTCGCTATGACCGTATGAAGATAAAGGTCGATAACCCAGCCCAGAGCACGTTATTGTGAAAAAGGTGGATTGGGCATGGGCCCAATCATCCTTTTTTCACCAAGCACCGGTGCATGCACTCTTCCCTAACGAAAAGGTCACGCAAGTCTCTTCATCTCGGAGGATTCGCCTCAAGCAACACTGGTAGTACCGTCTTCTACCAAAATCTTACCGAATTGGCTGAGACGAGTACAAGAAAATGAAAGTGGCACACTGCGATGGCAGTCGACAGCCGCGTCTTAAGCGTGGAAAAAACGCGCGGGCCTTCTTTTGTCAAGACGAAGGCCCATAGGTAATCCCGAAGGGAAGGGGAAAAGGGAAAAAAAGGAAAGAGGGAGGCGCTTCGGGGAAGTCGTAGGAACTTCAACGAGCAACCAGTGATGATCATGCACTCTTTAACTGAACATGGATTGGAAGGGAGATAATACAATTGTGTGTGCCGCGATCTGAGTGGTCAGATTGCGGTGAAGCGATTGACTGCATGTGGGCTGATTCATTTCCTGCAACGACTGCTTTTCATCCACCTCAGTTCGATGATGTACGCCAGGTGGGATGCCCAATTAGTTTCGTCCTATTACTTCGTTTAACATTCCCGCTATTTTTTATCAAATTGTTGATTCGCTGTTACGATGACATGCACTGTGAGTTTATTTTATACCCATTGCCTTTATTTTGTTCTTGTGACAGGAATCTTGTTAGCGTGGCTTCTTGTACGACGTAAAAACTGCAGGAAGTTTTTTTTTTCCTAAACACTCTCTATCAGTGGCATCGTTCCGCGATTTTGCTCATTATTTACTACACGGAATAATTGTGCTCTACTTGGGCTTGAATCTTGATTTTTATAAAACTCACTTTAGTCAAGCGCATTCTTCTACGGAACGCCGCTCTTTTAAGGCTAACGTCTCATGCAGCACTTAAGGCATTCATGCTGAACTCTGCGTCAAGAAACAGAAATGCACACAAGAAGTATAGCAATGTTCTGAAAGAGCTGAACGCTCCATAGGGAAGACTTAGCTTAAAAGCGGGAACCTGTTGGTGTCAACAGGATCAAAGAGAGCAAATAGAGAGATGGGGGGCGGAAGAGTGTATGTAAACTAAAGGGTATGGTAGGTTGCTACCGAGAATGACCGAGAAGTGAAATGAATTAATAAAGCAAAGAAAGGTAAAGAGATGGTGCGATCAAAGTGCTTCTCAATCTTGACATCTGGAGTGCTTTGGAAGAATGAAGGGTAGATATATCTCACACGTTATTTGCGCTGATCAACTTCGTACTTGCGAATTGTTTTGCGGAACCGTGACACGTATGTGACGTCTGTTATAACCATGGACACGAAAAAATCAACGCAGGCAACCACCGATGTATACAGTCAGTTTTCAAGACCTAATTATTGCCTTAACATTGATTATCAGGAGAGAAGGTGACCATTGATATGGCGTAGAAATTTCACAGTAAACATATTCTTTCTTCAGCATATAGGTGGATAATTTTCAGCTAAGTAAAGGCGGAAAAGGTCGCGAAAGAAGCGAATGGCGTCCGCACAGTGCGCCAAGATGATTGCCTGGATAAGTTGTAGAAGCAGATTCTTTGCTTTACGCTAATGAGGAATGAATGACAGCATTAAAAACAAGAAATTTATGGGCAGATTTTGTACTCATCTAGCAGCACTTTGACCGTGAAAGAACAAAAAATATGCTTCGTGCTTTTTATAAAAAAAGGAGAATTTGCTGATTTTTCAAAACCGGCCACAAGGTTGGTGTTGCGATTGGAACCAATTCAGAGATATCTAAATATATTTTTCTAAACATTGTTGACCTATGAGGCACACAAAGTTATCAGCAAAATATTGAATAGCTCGACATGCTGACTGATAAGAAATTACTTATATAAAAGTGATTGTGGTACAACAGCAAGCAGTGTATCTATAGGATGCGCTGGGAAGAAGCGTTGAACAACACCCAGTCACAGCAATAAAATAAAAAAAATGTTTGCAGACGTTTCTACTTGCAAACCTCATGAGACAGATTAACGCTCCATAAAGGCACCACTGAGGTTCTTTTTTGTTCATTCGCTGATCAACCGACTTTAATTTACTAATTTCTCAGTAGTTATACTTTTCCCACACGCATACCTTATTAGCAAGCTTCGTTCTATTTTTCTTGTGCAGGGTATAAAAGAGATGTTTGTCTTGTGCTTAGCCTTCACCCCAACTGATTCACTTGTTCTTTGTTCAGGCCAACAAATAAAATAGACAACAGTCTATCTTACACGCCAATTTTCTCATCTGCAGACTCACGAAGATTGTGAAACCGAGCCTTTCTCAAAAACCGGTAAGCTTGTTTCTGGTCTGTCTTTCTCTCTCTTTGTTCAGCCTTTTCGTGTAGTTTCGAGCATAGAAGGTTAACATCGCTTAACCGATCAGGCGACTGTCAGGTTTTCAAAAAATTTGAAGCATTGCGAGTTTGACCGAACAGTCTGTCTGGCGCCTCTTTACCGATACGTGGGAACCCGCTGGAGGTCGGAACGTACGTCAATCTCAACCAGTGCCTCTTTTATTTTTTGTTGTGCCGAGGAAAAGGAGTGGATTGCAATGGGAAGCGCGGCCGTCAGTGCTAGAGCAGCGTTTCGCCTCCAGGCGCCGAAACTGGAGTAGGCATGCCGCCGCGTCGTCTCTCTCGCAGACGAAGGTTGTGGCTGCATTCGAAGCTACTATACGGCTCGGTTTTCGGCTGTATTCGCATTGTTTAAGATGTAATGGAAACTTGAGAACGATAATCGTGAATCGCTTATTGCTCTGGACACCTAGCTCATTTTAAAGGCCTGTTTCGTTCGCGATTACTTGATAAAAGCGTTCATGCGTAGTCCGCTAGGCCTATAACAGATAGATCATGCCAGTAATCCGCAGAAGGTTATTTTGTCACCGAGGCATTTGCTTGACTGAGAGTTGATGTTTTGACTAACTGACAGACGATTTTTGAGAGAAGCCTTTGGCAAGAGCTAATATTAAAAGCTTGGGTGCCTAATTTTCTCGATGCTTGCTACTCTCTAGTGGCGTAGCACATCATGCGCAAGCGTAGAGTTCATGCACTAAATAGCAATAAATCCCTCTAGACTGCTTCCAGGGACATAGGTCATCCGTTCTCTTCGCAAAGCATTACATGTGTTGGCACCGAGAAAAAGCAAGTGTCAGAATATGAGGAACTATGGCAGGCGATTTCACCATTTGAGAGCTTCAACAATGAAATCATCGTGAAATAACCAAGAACAGCTCCGTATGCGGTGCGATTTCTGCGATCATGGCCTATGATTTCAACAGGCGCTGCTGAAGTCTGAATTCTAATACCGACTTTCAACTTGAGCCATAGTGACAGGCGTGAGAAATGCGGCCTGTGGTCAGTTGCTTGAGCTCATCTGTGTATTCGTAGACGAATTGTTGTAGGCTTAATATTGGGCAGCTCAGCACTGTTTCTTTCTTCTTTTCTGTGGCTTCTTAATACGGTAGCGAGCAGAGTAGAGGCCGAATGGCTGTGTGGTGTCCGTGGGCTGCCACTCAGCTTCGGGGAGTGATGTTAGCGTTGCAGACAGCAGTGATGGCGAGGCAGCGTTGCTACTGATGGATCATTTGTTGACTGTTTGGGTGCAGCGCACACTTGTTTAGTAATACTAATTACAATGTTGCCAAACGTGAAGGGCAGTATTCAGCCATCACCACTTATAATCTTTAATATAGTCGGGTTCCATATGACGGCTATATAATAAAGTGTAGTACGAAGATTCATCATGATACTGATTGTTTTGCCTGATTACTGCCGGCACGCTCTCCCCGAACACTACGAAAACTGCAGTTTCACGGAGCTACATTTGTACAGGGCATTAAGGCGATAGCTTTCATTGCCTTATCGAAAGTGAAAATTGATCGTCGGCGGCGTGAACCAAAAATCACCATTACGTGAAAACGTCATCATTTTACGTCATTTCATAACTGTTTGTGACGTGCAGGAAGGTGACATAACTCGATAGCATCGTACACCAGCTTAATAGAAATGGGCTGATCACGAGGTCAGTGCATAACCAGCTAAGGGACAGAAAGCTGGCTTTGTCCCCGATTCTTGAGGCAGTAAGAAAACCATGTTGAGCGCAGAAACATCATGAAGGGCAGTAATAAACAATAAATACATTTAATCCAAAGAAAACGAGAAGAGTTCTTGTCTTTCAGTGATCTTAGGTGAATCCATAAAGGGACCGGTGAGGGTTTTTTTTTGTAACTACTGAAAAAGGGGGAAAAAAATTGTCTGATTTTTTTCATCAGATATGCAGTGGTACACCGCAGTATTATGTACTAAGGCATGCAAATGATGAGGTCGCAATAGCTAAAAAGGAAAATAAACATGAACTTTATAAAACTCGAACGCATATATCAAACCGGTAGCACCGTCTGACAGTGCGCGGTGTAAACATCGTGCCGCTATGTTCGTGTTACTTTTCATTCCCACTATACCTATTAAAACCGGCGAGAAGCACGAATGCAAATTCACTCACACGAAAACATGAATTCGCGAGCTTTCTAATGTGCGCGGCCGTCCAGCGCCAGCTTCTCGTAGGCTACTCGCGCAGAGCTGCCATGCGGAAGCGGCGAGCGGAGGCGGAGCGTGTGCTCGACGCCCTTAAGAGAGCGTCCGCCCGGGCACTGAAAATAATAGAGGAGGCGCTGTTTTAACATGTCATCGTGACATTGGACCCATCGAGTTTTGTCTTGCTCAGCTTCGCAACGAATAGTCAGTAAATATGGCTGAACGCTAGGACTTCTTTGCCTGGTGACATTGCAGTGTGTAGAAGCAAAAAAATTCAATGCTACGCAATTAAGAAAACCAGACTACGTGCACCGTTTGTATTTTAGTGGCTTCTAGTCACATTTTACCTCTACAGCAGATCTCTTGAGAGCGGAGCACTTTAGGGACATGGGTTGTCATTTGCTGTCGTCGTTTCATACACCTTGGCGTAACGCGTGCAAGACCACGTGTAGCATAGCAACCTGCCGTGTATTCAGCGCTCGCGCCAACGAGAAGATTTCTTCTCCTTGTCCTGTGAAAGTCTTGGCAATGACATCAAGTGTGGAGCCCTTTAGAAGCACGGGGTGTCATACGCCGTCACTGTTTCGTAAAATGGTGGCTAAACCACGTATAAAAACACGCACAAAAACGATGAAGTAATCGAGAAATAAAAAAAGAGGGAAACAAGGGGAAGAATAGGAAGGCAAATAAAAAGTAAAAGAGAAATAAGGACAGAAAAAAACAAAAAAAAACCAATGAGACAAACAGAGGAGGAATGAAATTGAGAAGGCTGACCAGCTCCGCACTTTACAAGGATAGGCCGCACTAGTCGAAAGCTGCTTCAAGATATATTATTTCCTCTTTTCTGCAAATGGCGTTCTGCAAAACATTATATCATTTCAAGCGGCATTAAGGTGGCTGCTAGACTTTTTATGTGGTGTCTGGGCTCCATGATCTCAATAAAACACCAGTCGTGTCCACAGAAAAAAAGGATTCTTCACTACATTTCACTGCGCTGTTGAAAGTCATGGCAAGTGAATTCACGAAGTGCACGCTTTCGTTTTGATTCGTGTTTGTAATGAAACTCATTACAAAGTGCCGTAAAAGGTCTTAACGCTGTGTACGCTGAATGAATGAGTGTTAGCAAAAGAAAAACCACTGATGCATAATGCAGTTACGGAAAAGGAGGGAGGGGCACATCAATTGCAATATTGGATTCCACAGGCCAGCTTCTACAGTAGAGTCTCACAATGCAATTAGGAAGCCTCGTACGTGCCTTGCACTGCATAGCCATTCTTTAAGATCACGAATTGTACGGAAAGCTGCATCAACCCACATGCAGCAGTCCCAAAGCATGTTTGAATTCCAGTGAAAAAGATTCACAAGCCTATATACCTATATATTGGGTTACATAGCACAACCACTTCGGTGAGGAGGCTTGTAATGCAGTAAATGTTGACTATAACACAGATTAATTTTAGAGAAGCCTACTTATTGAACCACCAGTGCTTGGTCAAGCTAACGTGGACAACACCCTTTTTTTCTCGCTCACTGCGTTTTCACAGTTCAATGTCTAACCTTATTTATGCCCCGGTACCATGTGCACAGTGTTCAATTCATATACACTATTGTCATCGCAGTATTCACAACGGACCTGCATGTAGTGACTCTTTATGACTTTCGGTTCATGGTACGCTCAGTATGACCGTTCCTTGATATGTTTTTCTTTTTTACCGCACTTGGTTTATGGCGCTCACTAGACTTTGAGCTTTGAACACTGAATTCCAGTTTTATGAATGATTTTACACGCGGACGCGCTTTCACTAGTTTAGACAACCTATTCAACCGTTTCATTTCTTCGAGTACAAATAATGACTCCAGTAAGTTAGGTTTTTCATTTGATCGACAATCTTACAGCGAGTTTTGAAAGCAATCCGGTAAAGATATTACCTCAATGCGTATGACTATAGCATTCCAGAACGCCTCTATAGCATTTAGAAGGAAATCAAAAGCTCTTGTGATCATTTGAGAGAGCTTAGTTTGGCGCAAATGTAGTTATCTATTGGTGGTATAGTGGCAATGCCATGGTATGACAATATATTAACGGCCATAATAAGCGCAAATTCCTGGTTTGATTTCGTGGTTATATTTGTTGTAAAAGAATGACCATCGTCAATTGCGCATCGCATATACTTCCGAACTGCGGCCATGTGCGATCAATAAATCGATCAGACTGCTGTTGGTCACTGCAACCATTTACACTCGCCACGCATTTTCGTTGTCTTTTTAACACGAGAGCGTGTTATGCTATGATCGTATTACATTAAAACACGCGGTTTCAGTCATAGATGTGATGCCAATAAATGTCGGGTAGAAAACTAAGAAAAGAAATGAGGAAAAAAAATGCTTCGTAACTCAAGAAGACGCCAGAAACATCAGTGAGTGGGCGCACTTGAACCTCTAACTCATGAGTTCTGTGTGGCAATTTAGTAGTCTACCACATAGCTACAATTCTACTTAAAACTACTTCAGGAGAAAACCTTACATAGGCGCAATGTCAGGCAATGGCAGAATCGCACCATCCGCAGCACCATGCGAGTTGCGCAAGAAGTGGGTGACTTAAACTGGCACCCGTTGCAATGGGCTGGTGTGAAACTATTCGTAATCATAATCCGCGGCACGAAAGGAATGAGCAGCTACAGAGGGCTGCGTATTTTTTTTTTTCAGGCACGCTGTGGGTACATCACTTGTTCACAAAACTGTGTAATTGTGATCTGTGACGCTGTAACTACTTCGCAATTGAGCTCGCACTGAGTCCGCTAGGAGTGGTTTTAACGGTCAGTGTGACGTTCACCGACGTTCTCATTACTTCGCCGGGCCAGTAGGGCATGTACCTGAGGGACCCCGGATGCTTTCACGCATTTTAGGGCCCTTTCCGTACTGCACCTCTCACATTCATGAGATTGATGGCGACGTAACTAACTTGCTTTCGGAATATAAAGTTACTCGGTGTAAATCTGGTAATGGGCGTAACCATGTGTTCATCTCGCCATAATTGCCTGCCATACCTGCTCAATAGCAATACACACAGGGATAAGTGTATTATTAACGTTAAACCCAGCCGCAGTTGCTTCTATCGAGGTACATTTCACTTTCGTGTTGTAGATTGTCATCTAACAAAAGCAATAAATACTATTTATTTCAATTGTAGCACTATGTATCTGCACCTCACGCTAGTAATCATGTTATATTAGAACAATTAAACCAATGAGCACTCCGCCAAGTTTTATATCTTTCGCATTTTAAATCTATCTATCTATCTATCTATCTATCTATCTATCTATCTATCTATCTATCTATCTATCTATCTATCTATCTATCTATCTATCTATCTATCTATCTATCTATCTTGCTAGCTAGCTAACTTAAGGGCTCTCTTTTTGAAAAAAGAGCCCTTAAGCATACACTTCTTTTTTTTATTCATTAACGGGGGTCTCGTGCTGGCAGACTTAGTGCCGTTAGGTTGTATACGAGAGACTATGGCCAGGTGCCAGCTCGTAATAAATTCACGGCCTACGTGACGCCAAACAGGCTCATAAAGAGTGTGCCACACTCGCCGCCATGGCTACAGGTGGCGTGGACTGACACTCCCACGCCTAAATTAACATATAGGCCCGATAAAGTGGCTGGGGGGATAACCGTCGTTGTGACTCTGTGGTGGAGCATTGAACGCGTTCTTCGATGGACGCAAGTTTGGTTCCTGCTCTCCGCAAGTTAACTTTTCACCCACTTTTCTTTCTCCACATTTGCAATACTTCATCATCATCATCATCATCATCATCAGCCTGACTACGTCCACTGCAGGACAAAGGCCTCTCCCATGTTCCGCCAGTTAACCCGGTCCTGTGCTTGCTGCTGCCAATTTATACCCGCAAACTTCTTAATCTCACCTGCCACCTCAACCTTCTGTCTCCCCCTAACCCACTTGCATTCTTTGGGAATCCAGTTAGTTACCCTTAACGACCAGCGGTTATCCTGTCTACGCGCTAAATGCCCGGCCCATGTCCATTTCTTCGTCTTGATTTCAGCTATGATATCCTTAACCCCCGTTTGTTCCCTAATCCACTCTGCTGTCTTCTTGTCTCTTTAGGTTACACCTACCATATTTCTTTCCATTGCTCGCTGCGTCGTCCGCAGTTTAAGCTGAACCCTATTTGTAAGTCTCCAGGTTTCTGCTCCATAGCTAAGTACTGGGAAGATACAGCTGTTATATACCTTCCTCTTGCGCGATAGGGGCAATCTACCTGTCATAATTTGAGAGTGCTTGCCAAATGTGCTCTAGCCCATTTTTATTCTTCTTGTTACTTCAATCTCGTGGTTCGGCTCCGCGGTTATTACCTGTCCTAAGTAGACATAGTCTTTTAACTCTTGAAGTGCACTATTACCTATCTCGAAGCGCTGCTCTTTTCCGAGGTTGTTGTACATTACTTTCGTTTTCTGCAGATTCATTTTAAGACCCACCTTTCTGCTCTCCTTGTGTAACCCCGCAATCATGATTTGCAATTCGTCCCCTCAGTTACTCAGCAATGCAATGTCATCGGCGAAGCGCAGGTTACTAAGGTACTCTCCATTAACTCTTATCCCTAACTGTTCCCATTCTAGGCTTCTGAAAACCTCCTGTAAGCATGCGGTAAATAGCATTGGGGAGATTGTGTCCCCCTGCCTTATACCCTTCTTGATTGGTACTCTGTTGCTTTCTTTGTGAAGCACTATGGTAGCAGTTGATCCCCTGTAGATTTCTTTCAGAATGTTTATACTTACTTCATCGATGCCCTGATTCCGCAGTGTCTGCATGACAGCTGATATTGCTACTCAATCAAACGCCTTTTCGTAATCTATGAAGGCTATGTATAGTGGTTGGTTATATTCTCAGCATTTCTCTATTACCTGATTGATAGTATGAATGTGGTCGACTGTTGAGTAGCCTGTTCAAAATCGTGCTTGTTCCTTTGGTTGATTGAATTCTAATGTTTTCTTTACTCTGTTAGCAATTACCTTGGTAAATAGCTTGTATACTACAGAGAGCAAGCTAATCGGCCTGTAGTTCTTCAAGTCCTTGTCATCTCCTTTCTTATATATTAAGATGATGTTAGCGTTCTTCCAAGACTCTGGTACTCTTCCCGTCAGTAGACACCTCGTAAACAGGGTGGCTAGTTTTTCTAACACAATCTGTCCTCCACCTTTCAGCAGATCTGATGTTACCTGATCCTCACCAGCAGCTTTGCCTCTTTGCATGCTCTCCAAAGCTTTTCTGACTTCTTCTATCATTACTGGTGGGGTGTCATCTGGGTTACTGCTAGTTCTTATAGTATTAAAGTCGTGGTTGTCCCGGCTACTGTACAGATCTCTGTAAAACTCCTCCGCTATTTTAACTATCCTATTCATATTGGTAGTTATTTTGCCTTCTTTGTCCCTTAGTTCATACATCCGATTTTCGCCCATCCCAAGTTTTCTCTTCACTGCTTTGACGCTTCCTCCGTTTTCCAGAGCGTGTTCAATTCTCTCCAAGTTATACCTTCTTACATCGGATACCTTACGCCTATTAATCAACTTCGAAAGCTCTGCCAGTTCTATTTTGTCTGTTGTACTTGAGACTTTCATGATTTGACGCTTCTTAATGAGATTCTTCGTTTCCTGGGTAAACTTGCCAGTGTCCTGTCTAACTACCCTGCCTCCAACTTTCACTGCGCACTCCGTAATGATACTCGTCAGATTATCATTCATTGTATCTATGCTAAGGTTGGTTTCCTCACTAAGAGCCGAGTACCTGTTCTGAAGCGAGACTCTGAATTCCTGTACTTTCCCTCTCAGTGCTAGCTCATTGATTGGCTTCTTGCTTATCAGTTTCTGTCGTTCCTGTCTCTAGTCTAGGCGAATTCGAGACCGTACCATTCTATGGTCACTGCATTGTACCTTGCCAACCACTTCCACATCCTGCACAATGACTGGGTGTGCACTCATTATAAAGTCTATTTCGTTCTTATTTTTTCCATTAGGCCTCCTCCATGTCCACTTGCGGTTTCCTCGTTTTCGGTAGAAGGTATTCAAAATCTGTAAATTTTTGCGTTCTGCGAATTCTACTAGTAGCTCTACTCGGGCGTTTCTAGTACCGATGCCATTATATCCTACTGCGTGGTCTCCAGCCTGCTTCTTCCCTACCTGTGCACTAAGGTCTTCCATCAGTATTGTATACTGTGTTTTTACCTTACTCATTGCGGATTCCACGTCTTCATAGAAGCTTTCAACTGAAGCGTCATCATGGCTGGATGTAGGTGCGTAAGCCTGTACCACCTTCATCTTGTATCTCTTATTCAGTTTAATTACGATACCTACCACCCTTTCATTAATGCTATAATATTGCTCTATGTTGCCAGCTATGTTTCTGTGAATTAGGAACCCCACTCCCAGTTCTCTTTTGTCAGCCAAGCCGCGATAGCAAAGGACGTATTCATTCTGTAGCACAGTATAGGCCTCATCTGTCCTCCTAACCTCACTGAGCCCCATTATATCCCATTTAACACCCTCTAGCTCCTCGAATAGTACAGCTAGACTTCCCTCACTAGATAAGGTTCTAGTGTTAAACGTTGCCAAGTTCAGGTTCCAGTAGCGGCCTGTCCGGATCCAAAGATTCTTAGCACCCTCTGCTGCGTTGCAGATCTGACCGCCGCCGTGGTCAGTTGCTTCGCAGCTGCTGGGGACTGAGGGCCGTGAGTTATTTGACGTATGCATGTGGGAGGTAGTGGCCAGATACTGCACCAGGGTGGCTAATGCTTCTCTGGTGAGGGTGTGCGTTCCCGGCGGTGGTTACCGGTGAGGCCGCACCCCAGGCCTCGTAATGCAGTTCCATTACCACGCGGATTTTTTTTTTATCCGGTTGGGAGCTGTGTGGCACCGGGATTCAAACCACGGACCTTTTGCATGCGAGGCAGATGCTCTAACCACTACGCCAATGCTGCGCCTCCTTCCATTCTCCATTCATGACATTTTAATTCTCAAAATGAACCCCCCCCCCCCCCTTGAAAACCCAACAGTTAAAAGCCACTAAATGGACTATCTGTTAGTACTCACACATATTGCCCAAAGACAAAATGTGACTGCTTATAAGCTATTTGTGTACAACGCAATACTAGGGTTCCGCAATTCCGATCCTAACCGCATATAATTGCATATGTAGCCATAACCGTACATGTTAATTTGCAAAAAAAAAAAGCTGTCTGTTAGCAGTAATACATCAGTTACAAATGCACACCAGCTCTGGATATTTCATTGAAGGGATGCTTGTGGACCTGATTTGTTTTGAAGCACCTTTCGCAAAAGTTGTAGTTCCTGCAGAAACGGCACTTGAATCGTGTTCCCACTATAGGGAATGTCTCACATCCATCACAGCTGCAAACTAAAAGGAACAACAGAGCAAATACATAGTCAATGTTGCCATTAATGTTGGCCTGCAGCCACACTATCAGATATGAATTTACTTCTCAGTCAAAGACATATAAGGAACAATTCCAGAGATATCTAAATACATTTTGCTAAACACTGTTGTCCTATGAGACACACAAAGTTATCAGCAAAATATTGAATAGCTCGACATGCTGACTGATAAGAAATTGCTTATATAAAAGTAATTGTGGTACAACAGCAAGCAGTGTATCTATAGGATGCGCTGGGAACAAGTGTTGAACAACACCTAGTCACAGCAATAAAATAAAAAAAATGTTTGCAGACGTTTCTACTTGCAAGCCTCATGAGACAGATTAACGCTCCATAAAGGCGCCACTGAGGTTCCTTTATTGTTCATTCGTTAATCAACCGACTTTAATTTACTATTTCCTCGGTAGTTATACTTTTCCCGCACGCATACCTTATTAGCAAGCTTCGTCCCATTTTTCTTGCGTTTAGTGCAGGGTATAAAAGAGATCTTTGCCTCGAGCTTGGCCTTAACGCCAACTGATACACTCGTTCTTTGTTTAGGCCAACAAATAAAATAGACAACAGCCTATCTTACACGCCTATTTTCACATCTGCAGACTTACGAAGATTGTGAAACCGAGCCTTTCTCAAAAACCGGTAAGCTTGTTTCTGGCCTGTGTTTCTCTCACTTTGTTCAGCCTTTTCATGTAGTTTCACGGATAGAAGGTTAACCTCGCTTAACCGATCAGGCGACTGTCCGGTTTTCAAAACATTTGGAGCACTGCGAGTTTGACCGAACAGTCTGGCGCCTCTTTACCGATACGTGGGAACCCGCTGGAGGTCGGAACGTACATCAATCTCAACCAGCGCCTCTTTTATTTTTTGTTGTGCCGAGGAAAAAGAGCAGATTGCAATGGGAAGCGCGGCCGTCAGTGCTAGAGCGGCGTTTCGCCTCCAGGCGCCAAAACTGGAGTAGGCATGCCGCCGCGTCGTCTCTCTCGCAGACGAAGGTTGTGGCTGCATTCGAAGCTACTATACGGCTCGGGTTTCGGCTGTATTCGCATTGTTTAGGATGTAATGGAAACTTGAGAACGATAATCGTGAGTCACTTATTGCTATGGACACCTAGCTCATTTTAAAGGCCTGTGTCGTTCGCGATTACTTGATAAAAGCGTTCATACGTTGTCCGCTAGGCCTATAACAGATAGATCATGCCAGTAATCCACAGAAGATTATTTTGTCACCGAGGCATTTGCTTCACTGAGAGTTGATGTTTTGACTAACTGACAGACGATTTTTGAGAGAAGCCTTTGGCAAGAGCTAATATTAAAAGCTCGGATGCCTAATTTTCTCGATGCTTGCTACTCTCTAGTGGCGTAGCACATCAAGCGCAAGCGTAGAGTTCATGCACTAAATAGCAAAAAAATACAACTAGACTGCTTCCATGGACATAGGTCATGCGTTCTCTTCGCAAAGCATTACATGTGCTGCCATCGAGAAAAAGGAAGTGTCAGAAAATTAGGAACTATGGCAGGCGATTTCACCAATTGAGAGCTTAAAGAATGAAATCATTGTAAAATAAACAAGAGCAGCTCCGTATGCGGCGCGATTTCTGTTATCATTACCTATGTTTTGAACAGGCGCTTTTGCGGTCGCAAGGCCAGTACCGACTCTCAACTTGAGCGATGGTGACAGGCGTGAGAAATGCGGCCTGTGGTCGGTTGCTCGAACTTGTCTGTGTATTCGTAGACGAATTGTTGTAGCCTTAATATCCGGCTGCTCAGCGCTGTTTCTTTCTTCTTTTCTCTGGCATCTAAGTACGGTAGCGAGCACAGTAGAGACCGAATGGCTGTGCGGTGCCCATGGGCTGCCATTCAGCTTCGCGGAGTAATGTTAGCGTTGCACACAGTAGTGATGGCGAAGCACCGTTACTACTGATAGAATCATTTGTTGACTGTTTGGATGTAGCAAACTGTTGTTTAGTAATACTAACTACAATGTTGCCAAACGTTAAGGGTAGTTTTTAGCCATCGCCACTTATGATCTACAAAATAGTCGGGTTGTAAATGACGGCTACATAATAAAGTGTAGTACGAATATTTATTAGGAGACCAATTGTTCTGCCTTATTACTGCAAGCACGCTCTCCCCGAACACTAAGGAACCTGCAATTTCATGGAGCTACATCCGTACAGGGCATTGAGCGATAGCTTTAATTGCCTCATTTAAAGCGAAAATCGATCGCCGGCGGCATCCGGCGTATGCTCGAGTCGGCGGAATCTCGAGTCGGCGGCAAGAAATCATCATTACGTGAAAACGTCATCATTTCACGTCATGTCATAACTGTTTGTGACGTACAGGAAGGTCACATAACTCGACGGCATCATATAACAGCTTGGTGGAAATGAGCTGATCACGAGGGCTGTGCATAACCAGCGAAGGGACAGAAAGCTGGCTTTGTCCCCAATTCTCGAGGCAAAAATAAAACCGTGTTGGGCGCAGAAATATCCTGGAGGGAAGTAAGAAACATTCAATATATCGAATCAGAAGAAAACGAGAAGAGTTCTTGTCTTTCAGTCATTTTAGGTGAATTCATAAAGGGACTGGTGAGTTTTTTTTTCTTTTGTGACTACTGAAAAATGAAGAAATTACAGTCTGATTTTTTTTTTCATCAGACATGCAGAGTGGTACACCGCCGTAATATGTACTGGGGAATGCAAATGATGAGGTTGCCATAGCTTTAAAGGAAAATTCAACACGAATTCTATGAAACTCGAACGCATATATCAAACCAGTAGCACAGACTGACAGAGCCTGGTGTTAACATCGCGCTGTTATATTCGTGTTACTTTTCATTCCCACTGCACACATTCAAGCAGGCGAGAAGCATGAATGCAAAATAACTCGCACGAAAGCAAGTATTTTCGAGCTTCCTAATATGCGCGGCCGTCCAGTGCCAGCTTCCCGTAGTCTACTCGCGCAGCGCTACCACCGGAAGCGGCGAGCGGAGGCGGAGCGCGCGCTCGATGGCCTAAAGAGAGCGTTCGCCCGGGCTCTGAAAAGAATAAAGGAAGCGCTGTTGATTGATTGATTCATATGTGGGGTTTAACGTCCGAAAACCACCATATAATTATGAGAGACGCCGTAGTGGACGACGTCAAAAATTTTGACCATCTGGGGTTCTTTAACGTGCACTCAAATCTGACCACATGGGCCTACAACATTTCCGCCTCCATCGGAAAATCAGCCGCTGCAGCCGGGATTTGATCCCGCTACCTGCGGGTAAGCAGTCAAGTACCTTAGCCACTAGACCACCGTGGCGGGGCGAAAAAAAAGCGCTGTCTCAACAAGTCATCGTGACATTGGATCCTGGGAATTTTCTCTTATCCAGCTGCGCAACGAGTTATCATTGGAGACGTTAGTACTTCTTTGCCTGGTGACATTGCAGTTTGTAGAAGCAAAAAAATCAATGCTACGCAATTTAGAATACCAGACTACGCGCGCCGTTTGTATTTTAGTGACTCTGAGTCACATTTCGCCTCTGCAGAAGAACTCTTGAGTGCGGACCATTTTAGGGACACGGGTTGTCGTATGACGTCGTCGTTTCATACACCTTGACGTAACGCGTGCAAGACTACGTGTAGCATAGCAACCTGCCATGCATTCAGCGCTCGCGCCAACGAAAAGTTTTCTTCCCCTTGTTCAGCAAAAGTCTTGGTAATGACAAGAAGTGCGGAGCACTTCAGGAGCACGGGGTTTCGTGTGCCGGCACGGCTTGGCAAAATGGCGGCTAAACCACGTATGAAAACATGCACAAAAACTATGAAGTATTGGAGAATTACAAAAAGAGAGAAACCAGGGGGAAGAATAAGAAGATAAATAAAAATTAAAGAGAAATAAGGACAGAAATAAACAAAAAAGAGAGAAACAGAGGAGGAAAGAAATGAAAAAGGCTGACCAGCTCCGCAATTTTCGAGATTAGGCCGCACTAGTTGAAAGCTGCTTCAAGTTTTATTATTTCCTTTTTTTTTTGAAAATGGCTTTCTGCAAAACATTACATCATTGCAAGCGACGACAAGGCCGCTGATGGACATTTATGTGGTGTCTGGGCTCCATGATCTCAATAATACAACGATCGTAACCACAAAAAAAATGCTTCATTAGATTTCGCTGCGCTGTTGAAAACCACGGCAAGTGAGTTCACGAAGTGCATGCTTTCCTTTTTATTCTATTGTTTCTAATAAAACTTATTACAAAGTGCCGGAATGGGTCTCAACGTTGTGTATGCTGAATGAAAGGGCGTTAGCAATAGGAAAACCGCCGATGCCTAATGCAGTTATGGAAAAGAAGGCATGGGCACAAATTCCATTATATGGTTTCACAGGCCAGCTCCACAGTGCACAGAATCCACAGAATTCCTCAGTGCAATTAGAAAGCCTCGTGCTTGCCTTGCACTGCATAGCCATTCTTTAAGATCAAGAATTGTACAGGAAGCTGCATCAACCAGCATGCAGCAGTCCCAACGCACGGTTGAATTCCAGTGAAGAAGATTCACAAGCCTATATACCTATATATTGGTTACATAGCACAACAAATTCGGTGAGGAGGTTCGTAATGCAGTATATGTGGACTCTAACACAGATTGATTTTAGAGAAGCCTACATATTCAACCGGCAGAGCTTGTTGAAGCTAACTTGAATGAAACGCTCTTTTTTCTCATTCGCTGCATTTGCACTGTCCAATGTCTAACCCTATTTATGCCCTAGTATCATGTGCGCAGTATTCAATTCATATACACTATTGTCATCGCAGTGTTTGCAACTGACCTGCATGTAGTGACTCTTTACGACTTTCACTTCATGGTACGCTCAGTATGACCATTCCTTGAAATGTTTTCCTTTTTTACCACACTCACTTTAGTTTGAGCTTTGAACTTTGAATTCCATTTTTATCATTATGTTACACGCAGACGCGCTTTCACTACTTCAGACAACCTACTGAATGGTTTTATTTGTTCGAGTAGAAACAATGACTCCAGTAAGTTAGGTTTTTCATTTGTTCGACACTCTCACAGCGAGTGTTAAAAACACTCCGGTAAAAATATTACCTCAAAGCGTACGACTATAGCGTTCCGGAACGCCTATATAGCATTTAAAAAGAAATCAAAAGCTCTTGTGACCATTCAAGAGAGGTTAGTTTGGCACCAATTTAGTTATCTATTGGTTGTACAGTGGCAACGCCGTGGTATGACAAGTTATTAAAGGGCATTATAAGCGCAAGTTTCTGCTTTGATTTCACGGTTATGTGTAAATTAAGAGAATGACCCTCGTCAATTGCGCATCGCATATACTTCTGAATTGCGGCCACGTGCGATCAATAAATCGATCAGAGTGCTGTTGGTCACTGCAACCATTTATACTCGCTGCGCATTTTTTTTGTGTTTTTAACACGAAAGCGTGTTATGCTACGATCTTATTATAATAAAACACGTGGTTTCAGTCATGGATGTGACGCCAATAAATGGCAGGTAGGAGACTAAAAAAAGAAATGAAGAAAATATACTTCGTAACTCGAAAAGACATAGGAAACATCAGTGAGAGTGCGCACTTGAACATCTAACTCATGAGTTCTGCGTGGCAATCTAGTAGTCTACCACATAGCTACACCTCCACTTAAAACTACTTCTGGAGATTACCTTACATAGGCGAACTGTCTGACAAGCGCAGAATTGCACCATCCTAAACATCATGAGAGTTGCGCAACGAGTGGGTGGCTTGAACTGGCACCCGTTACAAAGGGCGGTTGTGGAATTATTCATAACCATCATCCACGACACGAAAAAAATGAGCAGCTACAGAGGACAGCGTTTTTCTTTTCAAGCACGCAGTGGTTACATCGCTTATCCACAAAACAGCGTAATTATGAACTGTGGCGTTGCAACTACTTCGCAATATTGCTCGCACTGAGTCCGCTAGGAGAGTTCTTAACGGTCAGTGTGATGTTGGCAGACGTTCTCATTACTTCGTCGGGTCAGTAGAGCATGTACCTGAGGGAACCCAAATGCTATCACGTATTTTAAGGCCCATTACGCACTGCACCTCTCACATTCATGAGTTTGTTGGCGACGTAATTAACTTGGTTGTTTGGAATTTAAAGATACTTGGTGGACGTCTCGTAATTGGCGTCACCATGTGTTCATCATGCCATAATTGCCTGTAATACCTGCCCAATGCCAATACACACAGTGATAATTGTATTTGTGAAGGATAAACACACCCGCAATTGCTTCTATAAAGGTACGTTTCACTTTTGTGTTCTAAATCGCCGTCATACAAAAGCAATGAATACTATTTATTTCAAATGTAGCACTGTGTATCTGCACCTCATTCTAGTAATCACGTTATGTTAGAACAATTACGCTTGTGAGAACTCCGCCAATTTTTATATTTTTCACATTTTAAATGCAAATCATTTTTACGCGAACTGCTAGCGCTATTGGTGTCTATATCTATCTATCTATCTATCTATCTATCTATCTATCTATCTATCTATCTATCTATCTATCTATCTATCTATCTATCTATCTATCTATCTATCTATCTATCTTGTGGCGAAGCCTTCGAACAGTGGGTCGTCCTCTTGAGCGCCTTCTAGTGGGTTGCCCTTTTTTAGCAAAAAGAATAGCAGCTGGTGCAGAAAGTCGGTACCCGCATTGACTGTCGCTGTCAAGCATCGTCGACAAGTGTCCGCTAATAAACGTCTCAACAATTTGGTTGAGAATGCTGTGCCCTTATAACACCTTCGGTTAGCATTCGATGCCCCTGGAGCTTCGATCCCGCACCGTGCCTTTTACCATGCACCAAGACGCCGCACAGCAAACGCTTCCTGCTGCGCCGACGCCATGTTCCGGTGTCCCCCGCATCCGTGACCCTCCTGTCCTCACCGGCGTGGATGGCACCGACGTCGAGGACTGGCTCGCTATGTACGAACGCGTCAGCGTCCCCAATCATTGGGACGAGGCAGGTAAACTCGGCAACCTGGTTTTCTACCTTGCGGGTGTGGCCGGCATGTGGTACAACAACCACGCATCCGATTTCCCAACTTGGTCCGCTTTCAAAATCACCGTCGTCGACGTGTTCGGCCATCCTGCCGTTCGTAAGCTGCAAGCCGAATAGCGGTTACGTGAACGAGCACAGCAGACCGGTGAGTCCTTCACAAGTTACATAGAGGACATCCTTGACTTGTGCAAGAAAGTGGACGCGAGCATGTCAGAGGCCGACAGAATTACCCATGTTCTAAAAGGCACCGCCGACGATGCCTTCACCATGCTCCTGGCCAAGAACCCTCGCACTGTGGCAGAGATCATTACACTATGCCAAAGTTACGAGGAGCTGCGACGGCAGCGCTCGATGACCCGTCGACCACCCTCACGTGACGCTGATCTCTCGGACTTGTCAGCACTTCCTGACCACACCGCCTAGCTCGCTGAAATCAAGTCATTCGTGCGTGAGGAAGTTGCCCGCCAGGTCTCTTTACTGGCCTTTGCTTCCCCGCAACGTGCTGAACAGTCGTCAAGCACACTTCTGCCTCCCCTACGCCGAGCCATTCAGCAGGAAATCGCGGAGGTCGTTTCAGAATACCACCAGCCGCCTCCTGTATCTGCGCCACTCAGCTACGCCCAAGTTGTAGCCAGGCCACCCCCACCGATTTCTGTGGATTGCCCTGTAAGTTACACTGAAACCACCGCGAGGCCCCACGCCTTCGGAGAAACTGTGTCGCCTACATACGCCGACGTCACCCACGTGCCCCGAGTCCCGCCCACCATGCACTCATATCAGCAGCCGGCTCGCCCAACGCGTTCTGCGACATGGATGGGACCCGCGAACAGATAGCGTACTGCTGACAATCGCCCCATCTGCTTTGCTTGCGGTCGCGTCGGTCATGTAGCACGTTATTGCAATCGTGTGCAGCAACCGCAGGTCGCTTCGAACTTTCCCAGCCAATCAAGCCGCTCTTATGACCAACCGCCGCCTACGTCACCGTCGTCCCGTTCCGCTCCATCTACCCGCCGTTCACATTCTCCGCGACGTCGCTCACTGTCGCCGATGCGGCCACGTTCACTAGAGGGTGACCAGGAAAACTAGTCGTCGCAGTCCACGAGGCAAGGGCTGCGACGCTGTCGAACTGCGGAAGCCCTCAAGAAAGCCCGTCGAACGTGATAGACGTGCTTGTGGATGGTGTTCGTGCATCTGCCCTTGTATATACTGGAGCCGCCGTATCCGTCATGGACGCAAAGCATAGCCGATTACTGCGCAAAGTGACCACGCCACTTTCCGGACTCTCCCTCCGTACAGCCAGCGCCCAAAGCATTCACCTTACAGCGATGTGTACAGCCCGTCTCATGGTTCAGCACGGGATGTATGCCGTCCAATTCATCATAATTCCTTCATGCTCTCACGACGTCATCCTAGGATGGGATTTTCTCTCCCGCCACGACGCCGTCATTAATTGCGCACCAGCAGAAATAGAGCTGACACCATTTTCCTCTTTGACACCGGCCGACAGTCCATCTGCTGCAATCAAGTTACTTGTCAGGGACGACACGCAAGTGCCTGCAAACTCGTCCGCGGTGGTGTCGGTCTACTGCGCAAAACTTTCCGACACCGCTGCACTCCTCTCACTATCTCATCGTGTTTTCACCAGAAAAGGTTTGCTGGTTCCTTTCGCGACCGTGCAAGTCACTCGCGGCAGCCCCACTATTTTTGTTCTGAACTCATCCCCGTACAGTGTTACGTTGGTGCGAGGGGAATGTCTCGGCAGCGTGGAACCCATCGAAGACGCACAAGTCATGGATCAACCTGATGACATGCACTGCCGAAGTTCCAATACGGTCAGTGCTGTTTCTACATCTGTTTCATCATCCGCTGATGTATTCGGTCCTTCCATTGCCGACAACCTTACGCCGGTCCAGCGCTCCCAGCTTCTGGGCCTGTTGGAAGAATTCCGCTCTTCTTTCGATGTCGCTCAACCTTCTCACGGCCGCACATCCACTGTTACGCATCGCATTGACACAGGCGCACAACCACCACTACGGCAACGTCCATATCGCGTATCTCCCACAGAACGCCGTGTAATCAACGAGCAAGTGGATGACATGCTACGCCGCGATGTTATTCGACCTTCTAACAGCCCCTGGGCGCCTCCTGTCGTTCTTGTCGCGAAGAAGGACGGTTCTGTGCGGTTCTGTGTGGACTACCAACGCCTCAACAAGATCACTCGTAAGGACGTGTACCCACTACCGCGTGTGGATGACGCAACCGACAGCCTGCGAGGAGCCGAATTTTTTTCATCTCTAGATTTGCGCTCAGGGTACTGGCAAATACCTATGGCTGAGGACGCTCGACCGAAGACCGCTTTCGTCACTCCCGACGGCTTGTACGAATTCAACGTCATACCGTTTGGGCTGTGCAATGCGCCCGCCACCTTTGAGCGCATGATGGATACCGTTCTGCGTGACCTGAAATGGCAAACGTGCCTGTGCTACCTCGTTGACGTCGTCGTTTTCGCTCCAGACTTTTCCACGCATCTTCAACGCTTGCGGCATGTTTTAACGCGTCTGAGTGACGCCAGTCTGCAACTGAACCTAAAGAAGTGCCGATTTGCAGCTCGGCATTTGACAATACTCGACTACGTCGTGTCGAAGGACGGAATTATCTCCGATCCAGCCAAGCTTCGGGCAGTGATCGAGTTCCCCAAGCCGACATCCGTCAAGGAACTGCGCAGTTTCGTAGGACTGTGTTCGTACTTTCGGCGCTTCATCCGAAACTTCGCGTCCATCGTATCACCGCTGACAAAGCTCCTCGGTAGTAACGGGCCTCTCCATTCGTGGTCATCACAGTGTGACGACGCATTCACAACGCTCCGTCGTTTGTTGACGTCGCCTCCCATAATCCGCCACTACGACCCTATGACCCTACAGAGGTACACACGGACGCCAGTGGTGTCGGTCTCGGCGCTGTCCTTGCGCAGCGCAAACCAAGGTTCCCGGAATATGTCGTGGCGTATGCAAGCCGTACGCTTACAAAAGCCGAGACTAATTATACCGTCACTGAGAAAGAATGTCTGGCAATCGTCTCGGCCCTTACCAAGTTCCGACCTTATTTGTATGGTCGCCCATTTGATGTAGTCACCGACCATCACGCACTTTGCTGGTTGTCATCATTGAAGGATCCCTCAGGCCGTCCCGCCCGGTGGGCACTTCGCCTGCAATACTACGACATCCGCGTGCTGTACCGCAACGGAAGGCAACATGTTGACGCCGACGCCCTGTCACGCTCTCCCTTGCCTAACGACAATGCCCATGACTCAGCGTCTCACCTTGCCGTTTCTTCCATTAGCATTCATGCCGTTGCTACTGAACAGCGCAAGAATCAATGGATTGCCTCACTGATAGACTTGCTGACTGATCCATCCACTCCATTCATTCGCGCGTTGCGGCGTCAAGCCCACCATTTCGCCGTTCGCGACGACCTTCTCCACCGATGCAATTACAACGGTGACGGCCGCCACTGGCTACTAGTCATACCCCGCAGTCTGCGCTCTGACATATGCGAATTTTTTCATTCTGATCCGCAATGTGCGCACTCCGGGGTATTGAAGACTTACCAGCGCATTCGCCAACGGTACTTTTGGCGCGGCATGTACCGCTATGTGCAGAAATTCGTTCGCTCCTGCATAGAATGTCACCGCCGCAAAACTTCAACGCACCCGTCGCAGGTAGGTCTGCAACCTCTACCTTGCCTTGCCAGGCCGTTTGGGCGCATTGGCATCGATTTGTATGGGCCACTTCCACTAACGTCGGCTGGTAACCGCTGGGCCATTGTTGCTGTGGACCACCTCACGCGATATGCCGAAACTGCCGCTCTCCCCGCGGCTACAGCGAGCGATGTGGCCTCCTTCCTGCTCCAACAATTTATGCTGCGACACTGTCCACCTCAGGCACTGCTCAGTGATCGAGGCCGCGTCTTCCTGTCTGAAGTCGTCGAAGCCATTCTCAAAGAGTGCAACGTTGTTCACCGCAAAACTGCTGCTTACCACCCGCAGACGAATGGCCTCACTGAACGCTTCAACCGTACGCTCGGCGACATGCTCTCCAAGTACGTCGCCGCCGATCACACAAATTGGGATTCCATTCTACCCTTCGTCACCTACGCATATAACACCGCCCCTCAGAGCACTACTGGCTTTTCACCTTTCTTTTTATTATATGGAAGGCACTCGTCGCACACCATCGACACTATACTTCCGTACAAGCCAGATCCGTCAGAGTGGGCGCCTATTTCTGCTACAGCCAAGCTTGCTGAAGAGTGTCGAGAGCTTGCAAGGACCTTTACAGCGCATGATCAACAGTGGCAGAAAGGCATTCGCGCTGACACCAGCACTACTGCGCCCACGTTCCTCCCTGGAGCGCTCGTATGGCTCTCGATCCCTACCACTTCAACTGGCCTACCTTCAAAACTATTGCCCAAATACGAAGGCCCCTACCGTGTCGTCGAACACACTTCCCCTGTAAATTACTTGATTGAACCCATCGAACCATTTTCGGACATGCGCCGTCGAGGGCGCGACATTGTCAACGTGGAGCGCCTCAAAGCCCACCACGACCCGCTCATAGTAACCAGCTGTTAGGTCGCCAGGCGGCTCCCTCTTCGTACCCAGGGTAGTTGTAGCGAAGCCTTCGAACAGTGGGTCGTCCTCTTGAGCGCCTTCTAGTGGGTTGCCCTTTTTTAGCAAAAAGAAGAGCAGCTCGTGCAGAGAGTCGGTACCCGCATTGACTGTCGCTGTCAAGCATCGTCGACAAGTGTCCGCCAATAAACGTCTCAATAATCTATCTATCTATCTATCTATCTATCTATCTATCTATCTATCTATCTATCTATCTATCTATCTATCTATCTATCTAGTCACCTATACATATGGATTATCTCGTCATCACTCTCATAATTTGGGGTAAACCAAAATTTGTACGTGAGGGTAAGATCTTTGCAAATACGACCATTGTCGCGACATGGACAATGTCACAATCCCGTCGCGGACGTCGTCCAACACTTCGCGCCAGAGTGTGGCACATACTAGCGGGCGAGTATGTGCCATTGGTGTGCACGTATGTCCCACAACTGATTCACAGATAATATTTACCTAAAATGTGGAACAACACACAAGGGTAATTTCTACGCTTGAGCGTTAAAACAAAAGCTGACATCAACTGCAATGACCCAACAATGTCAGGGGAAAAATGTCAAGCTCCCAAAACGAATCAAACTTCAGCGTTCTGCGCAGCAACCAAATATTCTACCGCAGAACCGCGCTAGGTCTCGGAACTGCTTTTAAATGGACCGTAATCTTCGTGAAGCATCAATTGGACATGCAATGATACCTATCCAATTTCCTTTATGTTACATACGTACTGCTATGACACAGCCGTCATGTCAAAAGCCGTCGTGTCGAGGCCTTGTAAGCCAGTGAACATGTAAATAAAGGACCAGTTTGGGAAGGTACGAGAGAGGCACTGATGTGCAGGAATAATAAGCCATAAAGTGTAATCGCGTGGTATTTTATAAATGTTAAACCAGAATAAAACGGGTTTTCACAAAATATTCTGTGACTTAACAGCTGAAATGCGAAAAGAAAGCAACTCCTTAGCAGTGATCGTCAATCTGCCATACTAGCACCAGGCTTATGTACCAAAACATGCCATAAGTTCTTGTTTTCATCCCCTTGTGAAGTAATCCAACTGTTACTACTGCGCCAACGAGCCACGGTTTTGAACTATTGTTACGTCACTTCAACCTGATTTAGTGTGACACTTTAGCACTCGTTCAAAAACAGTGTGCTTCATTGAAGGTCTAACTTATGAAATGTGGTTGTAGACAGCAACAGCATGCAGGATGGCGCAGGCATGGCGCACGAAAAAAGTCAGCTTCCCCAAATGGGCGAGTCAATGGGTGCGATAGCACCATATTAGAATGTGTACGAAGCAAGACAAGCATTTTTACGCGCAATATTAATTGTAGTAAACACGAGCTTGCTAAGTAATCAAGTTTCTTGCAGTGCGGCTGTAGTAGATCTTCACAAAAAAACACGGGAGTAGTGACGGCGTTGAATAGAAGCACCTCCCATGGGCTGCACATGATGGCTATACGTCGTGAGCCACCGCTGGTACCAGTTTGTTATGAGTAGAGCGCATCTATATGGGGACGGCCGTTCCAGGTACACTTTTGGCACCGTTTTTTGTTGCTGAAAGCGCAGCCCATGAAAGATCTCGCCCGCTGCGACAGCAAGAGCCGCGCGCTGATTGTTGCCGCCATAGCGCGGCAAACATAAATTCCCCCCCGCCCCTTCTTTCGTTCGCTCACAAGAGAAGAACGCGTGCCGATGGCCCCTGCCGGAGAGGCGATATTCTTCGCTCCACAGAAGGCGTCCAACTCATGCTCGTCCACATATATATATATATATATATATATATATATATATATATATATATATATATATATATATATATATATATATATATATATATATATATATATATATATATATATATATATATATATATATATATATATATATATATATATATGCCGGCGGCGACGATGAGATTGTAGTCATAGAATTGCTGTCTGCAATAAATTAAATCAAATTGATGGTTTTGATGGTGCTTAACTTTACCGAGGTAGACGGCTGAAGGAGAAGCGCGCAGTGTTTACACGAGTGCGGCGACATGGCCGCGGGGCACCTGTGGCGTTATCTGCGGATGCGGTTGCAAGCGATCAACCCGCTCCGGCCGGCAAAAATAACAGGTCTGGCTGTCATTGACGTTTCTAATTCTGCATTTAGCGCTTCCCCGCAGGGGTCGTAGGCTTCCTGGGAGAAAACGCAAACGGAAGAGATCGAGCAGTGCACCTACCACTGCCGCATGAATTAAGTTATTTTCAACTACCTCTAAACAGAGGTCAGTGACCATCGCTTGAAGGACAGGCTGTTATGAGTAGATGCTTTGCGGGGGGGGGGGGGGGGGGGGTTTAAATAAGTGGGTAACAATTTAGAAAACAGGGCACTCTACTATGAGAGAGCTTAAAGTCGTCCCGGGCATGCGGACATTCCGTGAGTTTTAACAGCGCCGCTTTCGCTGTTTTTCAGGCTATGAAATTGTCTATACAAAGACTGAGTCGATTACATAGCTACGAAACATCTGTATTATTCACTGTCCTGTTAGGCAGGAAAGACAGCAAAGTTTTTTTTTTTTGGAATTAGTATGCAGCGTCATGTCAAAGAGCATGTTTTCCTTTCCTGTGCGAATATTCCTGGCAAGAAGCATAATATATCTATAGCAATAATAAGGAAATGTGTGTGTTCTTCACATGAGTAGGTAGCGCTGCTGATTTTTTTTATTATCCACCATGGTGTAGCAGTGTTCAACGTGTTCGGCTGCTGACCCGAATGTCGCGGATTCTATACCTGCCACGGCGGTCGCATTTTGATGTAGGTGGTATGCCAGAGGCCCACATACAATGTGACGTGAGCGCATGTTAGAGAACTCCGCATGATCAAAATTTTCGGAGCCGTCCACTATGGTGTCCCTTGAATTCATACCGTAGCTTTTGGGGCGTGAAACGCAAGATAATAGCATTTTCTGCATAGATTATTCTCAGGTTGCTTTCGGTGCCGTCATAATAGGGTGTTAACTTGGTCGTTTATTTTTATTTTGAACAACTAAACAAATACCGTTGCAGTTGAAATAACCCATAAAATATAATGTTTTGGCTCAAATGGTGTTTCTGACCATATCAAATCACGTCACAACATCACAACATATAAGAGCGATACAACATTTGTTTGCATGCCCAGAGTTTATATATATATATATATATATATATATATATATATATATATATATATATATATATATATATATATATATATATATATATATATATATATATATATATAGTTGCCCCACCGTGGTGGTTTAGTGGCTAAAATACTCGGCTGCAGCGGCTGCATTTCCTAAGGAGGTGGCAATGTTGTAGGCCCTTGTGCTCAGATTTGGGCGCGCGTTGAAGAACCCCAGGTGGCTGAAATTTCCGGCGTCCTCCTCTATACGACGTCTCTCATAATCAGATGAGGGTTTTGGGAGGTTAAACCCCACATATTAATCAATTATTTTGTTTATAAATTGAGTAATATCAAGAGACATAGTTATTTCTACTCCAGACTTATTCTCAAGTACCATAAATTGCGGCGAACAACATCCTGGACGTCTCAATCAGGATTTACATTTGATGCTCATCTCAAGGGACATCTTCCACAAAGCTTTGTTTTCTGCAATTCACGTGGAAATGGCCGAAGGCATGCCAGTGTGACAGCATCGATCAAAGGATCCGATTGGGCACCTGTTTACCGCGACGTAGGCCACGCTTTCGCATGTTGCAAGCCCACTCACTTCCGAGAGCTACCAGACGCGACCTGAACCGTGACGAAAGGGCGGCAGTGATCCCGCGCTATCGCAACGTACGACACCTTAACTCGGCGGCAAGATTTACGTGCGCAAACAGCAATCGGTTGGCCTGTAAGCCGAACCACTGTGAGGGCTCCCGAGAACGCCCATGGAGGCGCAGGCCGCAAGTTCTGTGAGGCCGTCCGGAGGTCGTCAAAATGACGCTTCCATCCCTACCCCTTAGTCGCCCCCGTAGGGGTTGGTTTCTTTGTCCTGGGTTATCAGAAACTAGAATTTCTCGGTAATCTCAGGCGCCTCAGCACTTCGCGGGGTGCCGTGCGGGCACACAGCCGTGTCTATGCGATCAGCGCTGAACAGGGCGGACACCGGCTGAACGCCGTCAAAGCAATGCTGCGTGCTGGATCAAATGCAGCCCAACGTATGGCATGCCTCACCAAGCTTACGACACAAAGTAAATAAAATAAACTAAAAACTGCCACGCAAACACTTCTTAGCACGGTCTTACAGGCGGCTATGAAAAATTAAGAAAAACTGGCCAAATTGTCTGTTATATTGTTAATCGGATGTCCGGTAAAGGTGTCACTGAAAACAGAGTGCCCGAATAAATTTTTGGCAGGCGTTATAGCATCAATTACAAGTTTTTCTCTCTACCTCTTTTTGTCTACTTAATTATTTTGTCCAATTAGGTATCCTCTCATATATATGGCTATTACACAGAAAACAGTACAATACGAATGAATTTTGTGGATAGTTAATTTTAGAGAGCAAGCTCCTGTGTTTTTTGGCGTTTAGCCACGCACTTGTCATGTCTTTAGCCATTGAAGTTTTGTGCTTCGAATTAACCATGAAATAGTTATTAAAACTTTTTTAACGGACTCTAATTACTAAAACATTAACACTGAAGTAGTTAGTAGTGAAAAAAATTTGTTGCTCTGCTATTACTAAAGCACAGTTACTTAATACAAGGAGTATTATTCTTTGTTCTCGTTTCGGGACCCGTCTGTGCCGCTTTGTGCGCCTGCTTAATTCAGCGAAGAGGTACTGTGCCAACACATGTGGAACAAACATCTGCCGCAAGTTGTTTCGCAGCTGGGTTTGTGCACTTCAAGAGAACACAGGCTGGGCAAGTGAATATTCGGTACACGATATGCACGCTGCATCGCAAACGCCTAAATCTCATATCGCACGTCTCATCGTAATATAATTCTAAATAGTGTGTCGAGGAGTGTTATTAGTGAAAGATGCCTTTCCCCGCCTTGATCACTTTCTTCAGAACAAGCTACTCGGACCTTTTTGTGAGCTACAAGTTCACAGTCAACTACTCTTAATAAATTTATTTAAATATTTTGTATATATCTCGGAAAAAGATGCTTTAAAATATGCATGCGAAAGAAGAACAGGAGGACCTTCCCGACCCACTTCGCCTTGTTTGCTGCTAATTGTCTATTTACTATTTGGGGTTTTTACCTGGAACTATGTATTCAAGGCGCCCTGCCACACTTTTTGAGCGCGGTCAGAAATAGCTGCTGCATGGTAGTAAAGTCTCCCGAGAACACGAGGCCCCGCCACGGTGGTCTAGTGGCTAAGGCACTCGGTTGCCTACCCGCAGGTCGCGGGATTGAATCCCGGCTGCGGCGGCTGCATTTCTGATGGAGGAGGAAATGTTGTATGCCCGTGTGCTCATATGTGGGTGCAAGTTAGAGAACCCCAGGTGTTCTAAAATTCCGGAGCCCTCCTCTACGGCGTCTCTTATAATCATATGGTGGTTTTGGGACGTCAAGCCTCACATATCATCATCATCCCTAGTACACGAAGGGCAAACAATATAGCGCAGCACACGGTCTGCAATTACCAATGATTCATTAGGGTGAGCTAGAACTTAATTTTTCTTCCTTCGGCAAATAACAAAGAAGGCTGAAAAATCTCTAGTAGAAGGCCATCTATCAGTCACTGGCTGACTTGAACATGGCGTGCTCTGTCGTTGAAGGATTCGCCGCAAGAGGTCACAACTTGTTCACACGGGCACGTGCTTTCACACTGAAAAAGGGACGTGTCTGAAAAAAATATGAAAAAGGAGTGTTCAAGATCGCGAGGGGCTCGTTACGCATTTTCTTTGCTGATGCCATCTCCCCTCTGTAGCTTCCAAGGGACGAGAGAAGGAAGAATGCGATTGCAGCATGTGACAAACTTCTGTACCTTTATTTCTACTGGACGGATTTTTGAAATTTTTGCGACATTGATTTCACAAGGCAATTAGAGTTTAGTGAATTCATTCAAATTTTACTTGAAAGAAGTGTTACAAGGCCCCTTTCAGGATGACAGATGGGTGCTTCTTCGGGATGAAAACGTGAAAATATAATTTCAAGTTTTGTTAATCCTTTATTCTTGAAGAGGCTAGTGAGGTAAGTATAGTGTCCTCATATACGCTTTCCTTTCATTTTATTCTTTTGTACCACTGTTCCTCTTCCCCATTACAAGGTACCAACCGAGTTAGTCCTAGCTGAGCTTCTCGTCTCTCTTCTAATTTTCTTTTTTTCTCTTTGAGCAAAAGCATTTCACCGCGAATTCCTGCATTGAGCTGTTCTAAAACACTTACAATGGTGAAAATGCCACAGAACCTATATCGCATTTTTCGATGATGGGTTTCCCATTGTATTTTGTTTGCCTTTCATTTTGTGTTCTCTTATCTTTCCTGTCAAAGCAACAGACACGTTATTCCAAGGTCGCAGGTTCACTCCTGCCGGGGGAAACTTGTCTCATCGATTCCGTTTTTCCTTCACATTAACATCAAATATTTATCACAATAAGTCGCAAATCTACATCACCATTTCTAATAAATTTACACTTCACTCCTTCAGACGACACAAAAAATACGTATGCAGAGAATTAGGTATAGCACTAAATACGTCAGCTTGATGAAGATTCAAAGCAATAATATTCAAGACTTCGTGCTCCAAAGCCATGAAACGATTACGAGAGGCGCCGTACTGGAAGGCTATGAAAATTGCAACCCTCCAGTGTTCTTTAACGCGCACTGACTTCGCACAGTTCACTAGCTTCCGGCAGTTTGCCTTCGTCGAAGTGGGACCGCGCCGGTCGGTATCGAAACGGTTGGTGAAAAATCGAGTGCTTTGTGTCAGTAAATATTACGCTGCGGCGATACTTTAACTACAATAACGCCGATAGTCACAAAGTTGAGCGAATATAAAACGAGATAATTGGAGCGAAAGGCAGGCATTTCATAAGAGCCTCTTTCGGTTAACTGATGCGCTAACAATGTACCCCAAAAATGATTACCAGTAAGCTGGGAATCTTCGAAAGAGAAATTCTGTAATTTTTATCTTATGTTGAGTGTGATAAAAATGCTACGGAAGCCTAACAAAAAAAGAAACAAAGTGTTTCGCGCTGAGTTGAGCTCAGGTGATGCAAGGCCGTGACGATGGTGTGCTCTCTGCACATGTTTTCCTCCTTTAGCGTCGTCTAAAGCACCGTGTGCGCACAGTCGCAGGCACCACCTGTGCACGTTCCAACATTCACTTCCTCAGTTCGGTCCCCAACTACCAGCAAGGTGTCTGAAAACGATCGCGTGGTATGACGTTACACAATGACTGCTTCTAAAAGGGTGCCATGAAAGATTCACGAATATGAAACGGTGCATCGAAGGGACGTTAAACAGAGACGATCAAGAATACACGAGGTTCAGTGCCACGTTTTGTGTTCATCGTCCCTTCCTTGCACCGTTTCATAATAACGAACCATTACCTATTCACCAAACGGTCAATGCTGCCCGGAAGGTTTTCTGAAACAGTGGCTGGTGCATTCGGGTATCTGAGGAAGCTGTCTGTCATAGAGAAATTACCATGTTCACGGTAAGTAAAACATACAAAGTCCCCTTGTCAGCTAAACTGGGCGTTCAGAAGAACAACCATCAATTTCGCAACTACAGGAAAAGCAGAAGTACTCAAGAAGTGGATATGCAGTCAACTGTCTTCGTGAGTTCACGCACGTCTGCGTTTATTCTCAAACACAAGGCGTGCTAATATCAACCGGAAAAAAGAACTCAAGACACGTTTTTGGCTCATTGACACTAGGGTACAAGTATTCACGGACCCATTACGCCCATGCTCACGCATTCGCATACAACCACATACGCAGGACCGTACAAATGAACATATGCAATCTAAACATAGGGACACGATGGCACGCATATGCGTCAGACAAAAGTGTTAACCATCCATCCCCTCCACTACCCTCACCACCACACACCCACACATAAGAAGCGCCTATATACATAGGCACATATATAGTGGCATTTGAAGTCGAACATACGAAGTGTTATGTAGGTACAGTCAACTTGGGGTTATGTTATCATAGGCGCGGTTTTCAACTGTTTGTTCATTGTTTTGGCAAGGATTTTTTTCTTTCTATATAAAACAATTTAATACCAGCTCACACCAACAGTGGGCATGTCAAAGTTTCATATTTTAAAATGCGAGCTGCCCTAAATCTTCAACAACTAAACTAGTAAAAGTAGTCTTCATACGTAAAGCTGATTGATGCGCCCTCTGAAAGCAATGAAAAGTTACTGCTTAAAAACCGACACACCCAATGGGTTACTTGTTGGACTGGTGCTCTGTGTTGAGAAATAGAGCGGAAGCATAAAGAAATAAGAGTACAAAAATACTATCAACATGTTCAACTCCTTTAGTTATTTGATCGTGCGTGATGATCTTAAAAAGCTCGTTTGCTATCAGAAGCACTGCAGATCAATATTACGATGGTAAGATAACGAGTTATGCGCTATGGCAAGGCTAGCAAACACCACAACTTCTGCACAAACTGTGCAGAGATTTGTGGTATTGAGAAGCTAAAATTCTGATTTTTAGCGAAATCTATTCTTGTCCGTGCCACAAAAAATATTACTGATTTAAATTCACACAGTTGTATAGCTGTGTGCCATATACAAAAACAGAGAAGCCGTAATTTTGTGGTGCTCTTAATAAAAACTCTTCACACCATTTCTGCAATTTCTTGAAATTTAAGTCATGAACTATGTGCGTCTCGAGACGGCGTCACGCAGATTTCATTGATTTGTCGATGGTTCACAATTTCGTAGAGCATATTATTACTGAAACTTCACATCAATTGATTTATATGTGCGGTTTAATGTCCCCAAAACACCGTATGATTAGGAGAGACGCCGTAACGGAAAGTCCGGAAATTTTGGCCTCCTGGAGTTCTTTCACGTGCACTCCAATCTGAGCACTCGCGCCTAAAGCATTTTCATCTCCATCTAAAATGCAGCCGCAGCCTCTGGATTCGATCCCGAGACCTGCGGGTCAGCAGACGAATGCCTTAGCCACTAGAGCACCGCGGTGGAACAAAAAGCTGACAACTCTACAAAGGTTATCTACAAGCAGAATTTAAACTTCTAAAAAATAAGCTGGAAATATTCTACCTAAAAGTGTAAGCATGAATTAGGAATTTAAATGTGAGCAAACGTTTATTATTCCAATGCCATACATTGACAAAACTTTTAGTCTGCTCTGCTAATCTATCTATATGCTTCCGATTGAGCGTCTCGAAAGACTGCAGACCCGTTCTCCTTAACAATGAACTTTGTTTAGTTTTCATCCTGTATTAAATCAGAAAAATTGTGGTTGAAACAGCTAGAACAACATGAATGAAGAAAGGAGACACAACATGAACTTACTCGCAAGTCAAACATTTATTAGTTGAAACTTGGTTTGAGACCTTAAGCACCAGCATTTACAAGAAACACAAAATGAAAGTGATTTGAAGTCTGCACTGAACTGTATAGTAACCGCCATGCCAAAATACTACCAACTTTCGCAAAGGCAAGGAAAGCAAACAAGCTAATTAAGCGAACTTAAGATCTTGCAAAGCAGGGAAAGGTACTAGGTTTGACTGGCAACATACTATATACAAAAAACTCATGAAACACCAGTTCACCAAAAAATAACCAACCTTACTTACCAAAAACTAATTTCACTTTGATATAACATCATTGGAAAAAATCTGAAGCAGCTTTCTACAGCGTTCTTGAAAAAATGTGGTTCGATATTTTCAAACATCCTGTCATCCCCCTGACTTACACAGAAATGCCACCCTATGAGAAGTGCCCTTGCACTTACAGTAATCGCAGTGGGTACATGGGTGTGAACCATAAATATTATTCAAATTAGTGTTCTGTCAGCCAAGGCAGGTGTTTATACAGCGTGCCATCGGCGCAGCGTATGTGAGTCCACAGGTCACAGAGATTCGATTAACAGCATCAGAACCACACGCATATTTTGGTGTCTCGTGTTATGGTACCTTTGCTGTGACGTTAGTTTGTTAAGAAGTATCTTATTAACAGCCACGCGAATCCATGCAAGTTTGATAGGCGCACTGAAAGCAACCTGTAGGCCGTAGGGAACACCAGCAATTTTCGAAACACTGGAAAGATAAAAAGAATATCAGCATAGGAAAAAACAGCAATGTTAGCTTTATACATGGCTAGTTGTGTTCTAAGGCAAAGTATGACGACCTTAAGGTTTCGCTTTACTTAATCTTCCCCGGTTTTTGTGGGCGTCCAGTTGTTGCTTTTCAAGGAACTCACTTGGTTTGGCCTCCTCATTTTTCATCCACCACTGGGCAGAAGGCAAACTCAAAATTTGTACTTGACAGGAGTTCATTGTAAATGCAAAAATTGGGGCTCCCCGCTTTTTGCATTCACAATGAACTGTTACTAACATAACCAGATGGCTGTTTGGCCACCTATGGAGCCACTCCGCTGTGTTTGACAATACTAGGTTTGAGCGGGGAAGATGACGCGAACATATATGCCATAGGGTTACTTGCAGTTCCACAAAATTGTGAACATGCGTCCCGAGTAAATATAGGAAATAATGATATAAAAGTGGGATCGACTTTAGGTGAATAAACGTAAAAATTTTATTCAAAGAGTTTGCACTATTTTACGTACATATTATATATATATATATATATATATATATATATATATATATATATATTGTAATCAAGTAAAGTCTAGAAATACGTACGTTCCATATCCTTGACTATTTAGGCAATGAACAGCAGCTTTCTAGTACCACACGCGTTGCGCCAAAGGGGAGCGTCTCAATGGCATTTGCGTTTTAACCACGTCTTGCTTATTTATCGTCGTTTCGGATTATTATGACGGCTGCACCAATAGTAATGCGTGGATTGCTTTAGGTAAATAATAGACTCACTTAACCGCGGTGAACATGTAGATATTAGTTGGCGAACTAGTGTTTAAGCATGTGCAGCACTAATGAAAAAGCGTGTTTTGAAGGCACGAACAGTTGCGCCTAATGTAATGTTCTTTTTTTGCGTGCTTGTTTTCAGCTGATTCTATTTGAGTAGAGCACCAATCATATCAAGTGCAGGCATTTTTTTTGCCAAGTGTAGAGCGCGCACTGCATAGGCCAGCTAATGACACTTACGAGATGGCTCAGCTGAAGCATTTGAACGAGTAACGAGGTCGAAGGGGTGAACTGCGTCTCTGTTCAGCTTCTCTACATTCTGAGCTTAACTGTGGTGTATGCAGCTACATTTCACTCTGCAAAAGAGGAGCGATGAGTGGCAACTAACTTTGTGCGGGTTAACTGATCTGTAGTCTTAGTGTACTTGCTGTAACGGCTGTAGCATTGTTGTATTTTTGAGGTTCGAACAGCTTCGCATAAAAAGTAAGGAAAGATAAATAAGCAGAGTAAGTACATGTGCGTGTGCGCGCGCGCGCGCCTGTGTGTGCGTGTGTGTGTGTGCGTGTGTGTGTGTGTGCGTGTGTGTGTGTGTGTGTGTGTGTGTGTGTGTGGTTTACAGCAAGAAATATTCAGTCGAATATCAGGTGTATCACTAAAAACGGAAGCCGCATTGGGAACTAATGCTGGTTGGAGCCACATCGTGAAGGTACAAGCATATGCTTTGTAATAGTTCGCAGATATAAACACAAAATTATTTACACTTTGCATTTTTCATAAAAGTACAGTGGCACTCTAAAAATTGATTTACACAATGTGCAGTTAGCCATGCATTCTAAGCACACAATGAGTTAGTTTTTTTTTATTTAGACCTCGTTGGATTGTCATCACTGTTCCAGTAAACTTAATCAACGAATCTGAATTCAAATTCGCATTCGGTGAGTTGTCATAGAGAGTGTATTTACTGCCTCAACTGATTTTATCCATCCATGCACCCTAACAAGCGATACTAGAGTGATTGCGTGAGAGTTTTCTTATTGCCTATTTTAAATGTTCCTAGAACAATTTTCCTAACCTCGTTCTCTGTTTTCTTTTTCAGGTATTCAGGTGGAGATTCGTTTCATAACACGAACTGGTGCCACAGCACCAGCAAAGTAAAAAAGAAAGTGAAAGTATTTCGATCACACGGATTCATACGACACCGCGTTGCACCGGCGTGCATCCACGTGGGCAGTTTAGAAGTACGAGTTCTTGATAGAAGACAATCCCAGTTCCTCTCGGGAACATAGGGTCGATCTCGCAGATTGTGGTCGACCACCAATGCGTTCAGTCCTTGCTCGAGTATGTCTTTTTCTCAGGGGGGGACCTTCTCTGAATTACACCCTGTAATGAACCCCACGTGTTAGTCTGCTTGCACTATAGCCCATGAGTGTATGTCTGTACGTCTATGTCAGCAGGCACGACACCTATAATCATCTGACAGTTCGATTCTGTGCTCTTTGTGCACAGTGGTGCGACTGTACGACCTTTCGCTGACATCTCCCGACCTCTCATACCGCTGTCGTCCCTGCGATGCACCATGTTGGAATTATTCGGTGCAGTACTGCGTGGGCGTTAGAATACACGCCACGCCCAAATTGAGGGTATGTGCCCGTGAGGATACCTCACTTTCTTAAACGTTGAAGTGTCAATTGATTGCATGCATATTCATTACAGGAATATTCATGAAGAAAGAAAATATGGAGATAGTAAAAATGACTTGTGATAAATCCCAACCAATTAACATCTTGTGGATCTGCGTGGTTCAGAAGTAAACATTGAGGGTAGAATTCCATAAGAGAGTGACCGGAACCGTACCTTAACTGCACTGAACATAACTGGTCAAAGCTCCAATGCGCTTTCGACCCGAATCCCTCACAAATTCGATTGAATTACCGATGCGAGAAGACCCCATGGAAAACTGGGCCCTTGGGAGCATCTAAATGGAAATCAACATTTCTGCATTCAGACACACAGATAGTAGAGACACAAACGCACACAATGGCAAAAAAGACATGCAAACATTTCGCTACAACGTTTTTTGTAACAGAAACCCTCCATAACTGAGAACAAGCGTTCTGCTATTCATGAAAAAACTATCTGTGTCGATGTAAATAGGGGTGTTTTTATTTTTTTGCAATATGTGAGTCCTTGTTCTTTTTTTTTGCATTGGTGAAACTGAAGTTTCAGTTACTCTGCGAGTGCTTTTTTTTCAACTGAAAAGGCTGCCCTTTAGCATACCAAGCACACATAAAACGACATAAGTCACTCGTAAATAAAGAAGTTACACTCCTGCACAAAGTTCAACAAGGATCGGTGGAAAGGTCCTCTTATTCATTGTTTGAAGTGAGGAGGTTCACCGGGGCGGTAACCGGTTGTTCTAATATGACGAAGGTGCGCGTGCTCTAGGACTGTGCACTACCAGAGCAAGTGTGTCACGTCCACGCCGGTTATGGGAGCGTCACAAAAGAGACATGTGGTTCTATAAGCTGTGCGGTACTATTGCAGCCAGTGGGCGATAACTGCCGGCGTAAAAGCAACCCCAAATCAAATTATCCAAAGTGCTACCTCCTCTGAGGGAGTAAGCCCACGAAGGAGGTCCGAACCACATGATGGTATGAATGGTTATGTGATGCGTCGGAGACATTTCTTTCGGCGCAGCAGTTTGTCTTCGGGAATTTGTGGCAGTGGGTAAATTATGGCCGGGGAGCGAGAGGCACAATTTGCCTATAGCTGACCATACATTGCCGCTCGTGAAACCTATTTGATACGTATGGCTGGGTCAATGTTTCTTTCCAGCTGGAGGATGGCGTCTAAAACGCTGTCGATCGCGCCACATGGCTGATGCGGTGAATCGCTTGCGTAGAATCAGTGCGAAGGACAAGCTTAGAGTAGTGGTTTGTTTCCACAAAACGCCGCAATGCATTGAGGCCGTCCCGTATAGCGGCGAGTTCAGCGAGAAATGCCGGTGGTTCAGGGTCGGCCGCATACTTGCATGTTTGACCTGCTTGTGGTAGTTAGGGGCACACCCGGGTGGCATGAACCATGTCATAGGAGGTGCTGGCTTCTACATATCCTACAAGGATACCTTGTGTATTGTCGGTGCGACAAAGACGGGAGACCATTGCCGTCACCTGGCGAGGAATAGGCCAAGCGACTTGCTGTACATAAGCTTTATATGCTGCCATGGAGCAGTAGTGACCGTAACGGCCGTAATTGGTATTGCGCATCCCATGTATCGATCTAACGCTGCAACGTGTCAGTTTCAGTGCCGGTGCCGAACGGCGCTATTTTAGCGATTCATCAACGGTGGTCACTTGTGATTTTGCTTGTAAAGTCGGAATCATCGTCATGCGCGAAAGCCCAGTATTCACACACATCGCTTCATGATTATTAGTTTCGAGACGTGGGTTTAGAAAAAGTGAATAACGATTTAGAGTACTTGGTACTCTACTAGGGGTGATCTTAAAGTTGTTCCGTTTGTAAAGATTGTCTACCTTCGGGTAGCTAACGTGCCCATACTGCTTTCATTAATTGGTGGAACTGGGCTTGGTACACAAGGCGTGGTTGAAGAACAGCCTTGACAAGGTGGCGTGCCATTGTTGTGCATGCGCCGCCCGATGTTTTGGCAATCCGACGAATAATATGAAGTGTTTTCAACCCACGATGCTTTGCGATTTCGAATTCAGAACCATTCTAAACAAACAGCTTTTAAACAAACAGCTGACCCAGTTAATGAGTTTATAAGGCTTCTGAACAAGCAGCTGACTGAGTGAATGAGGTTAGAAAGGTATTATGTGTGTTTTATGTACTCCTTTAAATCACAACGCATTCTAAAAGCCACCTGATACCTTATTCCTCCAATATTATTTCGGGTTGCGCGTGGCTAAAGGACAATATGAGCGCTCTGCAAATTTTCACCATCTGGTGTATAACGTGCACTAACATCGCACAATAGACAAATTCCAAAGGACTTACGTCAGGAAAATGCTGTGGCGCTGTCTTTGTAGGCAAAAAACGCTCTGCCTACCGCAGTTTCTGCTGGGTTTTCAATTGTGCATGTGGCGTTCTCAGTCAAGCAACGAGAAAAAAAATGGTACACCGAGGAACTGCGTCGTGGTTGGATGTGTGTCGCGTCTCACAACGTCGTTTTGTTGGCGCACATCAAAGCCATCAGCGCTTATAGAGGAAGTTATGTGCGGACGTCGCTATAATTTTACTCATGATGTCCAAATCGGCCTACCTGTGTTTACAAACATGGAATGGGTCTATACACAGACTCCGAGAAATTAGCCTTCATAAAAATGCGACCGTCAGTGACAGAATCGAAACCGCTTCGATAACGTCAGCTGCGGAGTCACGTAACCACTGCACCACTGGGGTGTACAAGTTAGGCCTGTAACGTAGTTACTTCTTAGACAACGTCTTCAAACTTGAACGAGCTGTTACTGTAAAATATGCTCTAACTACATATGGCTTAAAGGAGTCAGAGATAAGAGCTCCTCTAATGCCACGCTCAGCGAAGTGAGGCTGACTTCTTTTATAGATGCAAGGCAGATCTTTGGCTAGCTGTGCAAAGCTGTCCATCCGTGTCTCCGTGCCAACGCGCCGCACCATGCTCTCCTCACCGCAGGTGTAGGGGCGGTGCCAAGTAGATCACGCCTTCCCTCATAGTGCGCGGTGACGTTACTCTCTCTCGCGCCTGCCTCGCGCTCACCACGTACCACCTCTCTCTTGCTTTACCATCTCCACCACTCGCAATGTTCGAACGCACATCGAGCGAACACACTACCAGGCGATTAGGAGGACGCCGGAAAGCGAAGCTTTTTGCCCACAGAAATATGCTCCGAAGCAATTTGGCCTAACCTGGCTGCGCCCAGCGTTGCTAGGCTTAGCAAGGCCGATCGTGTTCGTAAGTGTAGAAGTCGCGCCTGAAACACCGACGAGATGCGAGCCAGAGGCACCGAACGCAAGCCTCGGCAGTGGAAGACCAATGACACCGACGAGGTGCGAGTCAAGCATGCCGATCAAGTTCGAGACTGGAGACGGCGTGCGGATAGCAACGACGAGGCGCAAGCCAAGGAAGCCGACCGGTAGCGCCGCCAGCGGAAGGCCAACGCCGATGAATCCTCGACGTCGTCGGCAACGTTGTCGACAGCCTAGTCCTACACTAGAATACATCATACGACAGCACTGCCCCTAATGTTCTCCGCACTTTATACCACCGAGCTCAAAGTATAAAAAAAAGGCCACTCCTCCGTGGCGCGACCAGGCGCTCAATATGCTACAAGGGGCTATGCCATTCGTGGTATTGTCTGCGATACGCCAGAATACGATGACAACATACGACACGTCGGGCCTCTAAAGCAGTCGATGCTTATAACTGGGCTGAATGGAGGAGTTAACATAAAATAACAGTGTCAGGCTGCGTTTTGATGCGAGCGACTTTCTTTTATTGCAACATTGACTTCCTCTTTAAGACATTATATCTTATGCGTGCATGTGTAATAAACGTGCGCCATAGGCCGGTGTTGCGAATCGTAAGAAGCAGTGTCTATGCGAGGGAATTAATCCAAATCAGAAAAGGTTTTATTTTTTTCCTACAAATTATTTGTATACAAAAAGAGGTCGCATAGCCCGAGACTGAATCGGGACCCCTTACAGTAATGAATACGGGAAAAAAACATAATTTAAGTATCAAGACAGCAGTACATAAAATAAACAAAAAATACAACGCAAGCTGGAAAAAGACAATGAAAAATTAACAGGAGAATGCCGGAGAAAAATAAGACAAAAGCAGACAACATTCAAAATAGAGATATTTGAACACTCGTGATCTTATATAAATTTTCAAAATGAACCAACATTAAAAGTAAAGGTAATTCAGCACTCTTACAATTAGACGAATTTCTAAAGTAAGACAAAATAAAAAAATTAAGGTGATTGACCACTCTTACACACTTTTAGGATGAATTCAGTTTGAAAGACAATCAAAAATACACAGACTGAAATTGCTAATGTAATCAAGAGACAGCGCAATAACTGGATGACTTCCACATTTTCAATTAGGAGTTTTATTTACATATCCCGCAGTGTCCAGGATAACGTGTGGCGCTGTTTCGACTCCGAACGCCACTTCCACCTCTTGCAATGAGCAAACCCACGGCGTCGAGATGTGTTTATTACGATTCAGAGGGCTTCGTTGTCCGAGCGCGTGACACCTGTCACGTGGGTGCACTGATTTTCTTGTGTTAAAGGCCCACCGGTGTGCAATAAACACTTGCGAGATGATATATAGCGGTTACTTGTTGCGTGGACATATACCTTCAATCCTAACTGAGCGCTGGTAGCCAGGTATTTGTGTTTTGTCCCGTCTGGACGCATTGCAGCTCATTGCGCAATATTATTCGTAGATGTTGCGTTGCATTGCTTAGCTTGAGGCTATAGATGTAGTATCCTTACGCTGAGGAGTGCACTCTGATCAATTCAAACTCCTGAGATACAGGTACACGTTATTAGGCCCAAGTTGTCGCTAATGATCCGGTGTCCTACCTTGTGGTCTGTATAGTATTGAAATCTTTGATTTCGAATAAATAGATCGCTGGCTTTCGGTCACGAAATCCGAGTTCGGCATTACAACCTTACATACCTACACAGGTGAATCCAACAAGCTATTTTTTCCGGTTTTCGTGGTTGGCCTCCGCCTCGCAAATACAATAGATGCAGCGGGAGACCTGCAGATTCTCCGGTAGTGAAACGGCGTCATAAGAAAGACGCTTTCATCACGGTTTTTTAAATGACCAGACGGAGACACATTCCTTCAAGCACAGTAAACAGTATTGATGATATGTAGGATTTAACGTCCCAGAGCGATCGTATGATTATGAGAGATGCCGTAGTGGAGGGCTGCTGAAATTTACATCACCTGGGGTTTGTTAACACGCACCCAAATCTGAACACGCGGGCCTACAGCATTTTCGCCTTCATCGAAAATGCAGCAGCCGCAGTCGCAATTCGGTTCCGTGACCTGCGGATCAGCAGCCAAGTACCTTAGTTACTAGACTACCATAGTGGGGTACAGCAAATAAGATAAAGGAGGATAGGTCCCCTAAGCATTGCCTAGAACAAATCAAAGACAAAATGACTAGTTCTTGTTCTTGTTGCCCTTCACTTGTGGCTCATAGCCACTGTTGGGGATCGGCCAATAAATGAGTGATCTTTTAGAGTATTTCTAGCTTTTAGAGGAAACAAACTTACAAATTGAAAACGTTACAAATTTTAGAATGAAATTTTGATGATCACTGATCGGCACTTACTATAAAGTTTTTGTATTAGTAATAAATAATAACCTAGATTGAAACCTAACTTTAAAAAAGAAAAAAAAGAGAAGTTCTTGTCTTCAGTCCTCTTTGTCTTCGCAGACGAATGTACCGACCTTCCCTCAGCATGAAAAACGCTTGCTGTCCTTTGCTGCCTTTGCAGGACCTCCGGGAACGGAGGCATGACAGCTTTCGGCACTTCGCGTGGTTTAGCAGCATAGCCTCTGGGATTGGTCAGATGACGTCATTGTGTGACGTCATGTTATGCGTCATAATGGTGGTGTCACTTTGATTGCAGAAATATGGGCAATTTCGGAATTCATGGAGACCTAATTTCTTTTACCATGTTATGTTTGCACCTTTCATGTTGACGACGACGACGCCAACGACGACGGTCAATTTTCACAATCACCGCATAGATAGGAACGATGGGGGGTCACGTGGATCACTGTTGGTCATGCTTCTGCTGCGGCGCTGCTCGCACGAACGAACAAAAGCAAAGTGGACGCGCAGTTCAAGAGGCCAAATGCTTTGAGTATATGTACCACACCTGAACGCCGCAAAAAACAATGTAGACAATGCGAACGCAGAGACGGGAAAATTACAAAGCTTAATCAATGCCAAATACCATGCACGTTGAGGTGTGCTTATTTCCCGGAGCACAGAATGCGATGAGACATGAATTCAGCGACCTTATATGACAAAAAGAGGCATTCGTGCAAACACATTAATAAATCAACGCAAGAAAGGTGAGCTTCATGGATGTATACACAATGCAGTGAACAAAATAAAACAAAATCCTCCACTTTATGACAACAAACCATCACGTTGTTTACTGTATAAGCAGTGCTACCAGGATTTACGTCGACTGTCAATGCTATGTCCTATTTGGACATCTTCACGTTATTTGTATAGGTGAACAGGGACATATATTTCCCATGACAATTTTGCAAAGTCAGAAAGTAAGAATGAAGAACGAGGCAAACACTGCATCTGCAAAATACCTTCAATTAACGATTGTTAAACTGAGATTTTACCCTTCTTCATCAATTTTCCGACTCATGAGGTGGATTTTGTTCCTAGCATATCCCCAAGCAAAGAATTATCTTCAAATACTCTTATTTAAAGCTTGAAACTTTCAGAATCACCGTTAGGGAAAGAATGAAAATTATTACAAGACACCTTCTATGTAACAGTAAATTGAAATATGGTATAATTTGACATGATCTATAAAACTATGACATGAAGTTGCATTAAAAATAAGCACAACTGACCGTCTTTGAAAACGGTGAAATGTACGTAACGTCAGTTATTCTGCTATTTTCTCTTAGCTGTTATTTCAAGTTTAGCGTGAATGTTGGCGGGAAACCTGATGTTTGTTACGTTAAATGCTCTTCACGGACGAGCATTTCCACTGATGTACTTCGTGCTGTCTGCAATAAAGCGTTGAAGAGCATATTTGACGGATAAAGTGTTTGCCTTCAGTATGTAAAACTAAATTAGGCCATACTGCTCCGTCCCGTGCCCTAACTACAACGACTCCATCTTCGAATAACTCTTTAACTAATGACAGCGAGTGGCATGTCCAAAAGGCAACGTTACGTCTTCCACGCTGAAAAGTAATAATGATGTACCTATACATACACCAGAAACGGGACAGGCTTGAGAGAATGCCTCATTTTAGAGGAGGAGGCTGTAGGCTGTTAAGCGCAGCTTTGTGAGCGTGTCAGGTTCTCAGACATCTGTGGTAAATGATGTGAACATTGGCCGTTACGTTTCATTTGGTTACGTAAGTGACTTTCATTAGCAAAGCTAAGAAGCCCAGTCTGCGTGGCTAGCGTGCACATGGTATCGCTTAGCTTACACGCATTTTACAAGATGTCCAGCAGAGGAGGTCAGTACAGGAATCGTTGAAGCGTCCGCTATTCCATCGCATGCGAGCATAAGTGAATGCATAGCCATACACGTTCCGCTGTATTTTTAGCTCCTGGCAATGAAAGAATCTCCGTTTAATCCCTGCTGACGGAGCAGCTGCATGGCAGCTGAACGGCCTCGGGTCGTGTTTGGATTTTACTTTTTTGTTCAATATTCTTGCAGGTGCAATTAACGCTGTACGTACGTGGCTTCCCGACGAGAACGCACGTGTGGGGTCGTTCATGGCGGGCAACATGTTAGCCGAGCCGACGGGCTGAGATACGCAACTGCGTAATAACACGGGCGACTTTTATTGAGGTGTTCGGGATTTCGTATAGCAGAGTATGGCGTATCATTGTGTTTTGAAGGTGAAATTCATCTGCTGAGTGAACAGAGAGTTCTGTCACTTTTTCTGTCTTAGGCACTGATAACTGAGATGCAAGGAAGAATGACGCATATCACACAGGCTGGAAAAGTTCAGCTTAGTCAATGCCATACCCTAGCTGTGACTCCGTTCTATAGTACATTACTGTTCACATCGCCAGTATACAACCACGGAAATTTCGTGACGAGGCATACGAAACTGCCGAATATAGACCGATAACAAAGAATAACTCCTCCTGCCATGAGAAGCCGCCGCTTTCCTCCACCCAGGCGTATAATGTCACTTCAACACTTGAATTATCTTGCGCTCAAACAGAAATTCACTTTGCGCTAGTTTAGTTGAAAGTTTTTTTTTTTTCATCTCTGCATCATTGCCCCCAATGCAATAAAGCTTCTGTGGGCATGACAATACCTCCTGCATTGTTGCCTTTATAGTAATTCCTTCAATGATTTTCTAGCGCTTCGATATAAAGTGCATGCTTATTACGATCGAAAAAAAGGCTTCTCCGAACCACGGTGGTCAATTGTCGCACTCGGCGGCTGACCCAAAGATCGCGTAATTGAGTACCAGACCAAAGCACTGCAATTTCACTGGACGCAAAATGCTTGAGGCCAATGTATTTAGATTGAGGTGCATGTGAAAGAACCACAGATAGGCAAAATTCGGAAGCCCTTTTCCACGGCGTCCTCACATTCATATTGCGGTCTTTAGACGTTGCACTTCAGACGTCATCATCATGATCATAATCAGCTTTATCATCATCATCTCATCATCGTCATCATCAGCCGGACTACGCCCACTGGAGGGCAAAGGCCTCTCCCATGATCCGCCAATCAACCCAATATTGTGCTTTCCGTTGCCACGTTGTACCCTGATACTCTTTATCTCACCGGTCCACCTTGTTCCTGTCTCCACTTCATGCGTTTGCCCTCCCTGGAAATCCAGTCGCATACCCTTAATGACCAGTGGTTATCCTACCTATGTGCTACGTGTCCGGCCTATGTGTATTTATTTTTTCTTGATTTCAACAATGATATCCTTTACCCTGGTCTATTCTCTGAACCACTCTACTCTCTTCTTGTCTCTCCTTCCTTTCCATCGCTCGCTGCGTCGTCCTCAATTTATGCTGAACCCTCTTTGTAGGCATTCAAGTTTCTTCTTCGTAGGTAACTACTGGCAAGATTCAGCTGTTATATACCTTCCCCTTGAGGGTTGGTGGCAGATTGCAATTCATGATTTGAGAATTCTTGTTGAATGTGACCTTGTTTGGCGGATTCTTATTTTTCTAGTTATTTCACTATCATGGTTCTGCTCCGCAGTTACAAGCTGCCCTAAGTAGACATATTCCTTTACAACTTCTAGCGTCCCTCCAACTATCGCGAAAGTGCTGTTTTCTGCCGAGACTGTTGCACATTACCTTCATTTTGTGCATTTTGTTTTTAGACCTACATTTCTGCCTTCCATGTCCAGTTCAGTAATAATAAACTCTGATTCATCCCCTGAGTTACTCATCAAGGCAATGTTATCAGAGAATCACAGGTACTGAGGTACTCTGTAATAACTGCTATTCTTAAATCTTTTCAATCAAGGGTCCTGAATACCTGCTGTAAATACGCGGCGAACACCCATCTTTATTGAGATTTTGTCACATTTTTTATTGAAAACTATGGTGGCTGTGGAACATCTGTAGATTTCTTCCAGTATGTTTACGTAAGGTTCTTCGATGCCCTGATTCCGTAGTGCCTGCATTACTGCTGAAGTCTCGACTGAGTCAAGCGCCTTTTCGTAATCTATGAAATCTATGGATAGGGGTTCGTTGCATTTAGCGCCTTTATCTAATACCTGATTGATAGTATGAATATGGTTTATAGTAGAGTAGCCGTAATGAAGTCCTTCTTGGTCCTTTGGTTGATTGAACTCTAATACCACCTCAATTCTATTAGCTATATTTTTGTAAATAGTTTGTAAAAAAGTTACAGTAAGCTGTCTGTTATTAAGCAGTAAGTTATAATAATAATAATAATAATAATAATAATAATAATAATAATAATAATAATAATAATAATAATAATAATAATAATAATAATAATAATAATTATTATTATTATTATTACCATTATTATTATTATTATTATTATTAACAAGTGTAAAAAAGAGGTCAATTTCTTCCGAACTCTATCTAAAGGCCTATAGAAACGGGACCTCAAATCATATAATGAGTTATTAGGAAAAAACGTTTCTGACAGGCCAGCTGAGGTTTTGGAAATGATAAAGCAAAAGGAAGGAGTGCTTCAGGCTACTGGACCCGGACGGTGTTAGAGTGAATGCTGTTGCTAGCAGTTTCGCCGCCCATTTTTTATTCGTTTATAAGGCCTCTTATTCTGAGACGCAGATAGCACAACACCCAAAGGCAATGAGCCCATCTAGTTGTCTGTCGCTGTATGCAAGCTGATCAATTCAAGCAATAAGTGTTTAAACCCTTTCTCATCATGTGGCACATGTAACTTTCCTTCCGCCAAACTGAAGGCTTCCGGTAGTATATTTACCCCAGTACTGGGTGCAATATTTGTCAACTGTCTGAATGCTCCCACTTTTCTCAGCGTGTGCAAAGCCTCGCGTATTTTTCCAGTACTTAGGTCGGGCTGCAAAAGTGATGTTTTTAATTATCGCCTGCCTTCTCCACTGTGTGCAACATCGAAGCTCTTCAGGCTGGCTCTTCACAGCCTATTGTAGGTAAGAGCGAAAAAATCATTGATTGCTAATCAGCACGGATTTCTCCTCGAACGCTCAACTGTATACCACAAATCTTGCTATTTCCACGATGAAAACCACCTCACCTATTTCTATGGGTGGACAACAGGTTAACGTAGTCTACGGTAACTTGATGAATGCTCTTCACTTTGGTTAAACTGGCAAACTTTGAAGCTGACTGGTCTGTTGTGATCTCTTGTACAGCTATCTGCTCAATAGATCCTGTTATGTTGCCGTAAATAACCAAATGTCTTCCTTGTACAAAGTTACTAGTAGGTTCACTCAAGGATCAGTGTAAGGGTCACTTTTATTTTAACTTTATGTTACAGATTTTTTTTTGCAGTTCGTTATTCTTCATTTCTCTTGTATGCCCATGACATCATGCTATTTAGGAAGAAAATTTATTCAGTTAACGACTCTCGCTTGCTGCAGTCAGAACGGTGTTCTTTCGCCGAGTGGTGTAACAACAATAACCTGTCCGTGAATACCTCAAAGACCAAGTTCATGAGTATATAGTGCAAAACATCCATCGTGTCATTTCCATACTCTGTCAATACCAAGCCGTAATGTAAGGTTTATGAGTTCAGAGTTCTTGGCGTTCTTTTTGATAGAATTCTAAATTTTTCTGTTCACTATAGATGTACTGCCACGCGAGACTTTTTGTTTTCGTGGTTGTGTTTGCAGATTTCTCAAAAATTTAGTTTTCCTACAGCCTTCCAGAAATCGTTCACACAAAATCTTCCTCAACTGGAGTGTGCTTCCGGGATCTGTAAAGGTGTCGCTAAATCTGGCAGTGACGCCAGTGAGTGATCCCAGAAAATCATCATAAGCATTTACAACCATCGTTTTGCTAGAATTGACTCTGGATCTCGTTCTAACAAAGCCAGTTATCATTTCCATCACTTTACTGCCGACGATATTGTGCTTACTTTTTATTTCTTTACCAGCTACTTCATGGTATGATACCCTGCCATTTGCTTCTCAGTTGTGTAGGTTTTCGAATTCCTCAAAAGTAAACCAGAGCGAATTGATTATTTCATGTACCGGCCAACTTCCTCAACGTTATACTCCCAACACAATAAATAAAAGTCTCTACAATGTTGACTTTCATGATCCTCATGTTTTTAAATGAGAAGCATTTTTAGCAATCTTAGGCGACATTGAGCGTGTCTATCTATCTATCTATCTATCTATCTATCTATCTATCTATCTATCTATCTATCTATCTATCTATCTATCTATCTATCTATCTATCTATCTATCTATCTATCTATCTATCTATCTATCTATCTATTTATCTATCTATCTATCTACCTATCTATCTATCTATCCACCTATGACGTTTAGCTGTCCTGGCAGTTTCGATAATGGTATCAACACCAAACTTGGTATGGCATAACATTACTGTAAGGCGACCATATATTGACTAGTCATAACATGAAAATTATAACATGTATGTCATGAATGTCATGATTTACATTTCATGGCCCTGCTGCTCTTGTGGTGGTTCACTTCATATGACATGTTGCAAAACTGGTATGCATTGACATGATTACATGGCGAACGCAGCAACAGACACTAACACGGAAATCCTGACTTGCGTGTCATCTAACAATATGACTATATGCCACGCTCATGATGTACTCGCGGCCGTTTACCTAGCGTACCATATACCAAATTTGGTATTATTGTACGTGAATGAATGACGAAGGTTTGTGACTGGTGCAAACATTACAATCACGAGATACGTATCATGTAACAACATGACTACATGTCACCCTCATGATGCGCTGGTGGTCGTTCCGCTAGCCTCACATGAACCGAATCCGCTATTACGTGACGCGAATAGACGACATGGGTAAATGACATATCCAAACATGATAATCACGTCATGCGTGTCATGTAACAACATAATACATGCCACAATATTGACGCGCTCACGGCCGTTTCGCTAGCTTCACATATGCCAAATTTGGTATTGCTTAACGTCAATGGATGACGAAGGTATGTGAGTGGGGCAAACAGGATAATCATGAAATGCGTGTCATGTGTGAACATGATTACATGCCACAGTCAAGGCCCCAATACTTTTCGACGTGACCCGGTGCGCGTGCGCGCAGGCGTTCATTTCGTTGCGTAAACCCGGCGTTGCTCGTAGCGATCCAGACGCTTACTTTACCGACGTCAGTCTTTATCCCGCGCCACCACAAGGCTCCAGAAAACAAGCATATGCATTGGCAGTGACTAACCAAAGCAAAGTCGTGGCCTGCGCGTCCCTACGCACCAGATCAAGTGCCACCGCAGAGGCAGCAGCCATAGCCTTGGCAATCAGAGAAGCCGAAAGAAGGGGGCGCTCAGCGTATATTTTGACAGACTCACAAGCTGCATGTCGCTTATACCTTAGAGGCACACTTCCAAGGTGCGTCACTGATATTTTGGGGTCCATGTTGATGGAGGCACATGGCGTCACTTGGTGCCCAGGGCATGACGGCCTGGGGGGAAACGAGGAGGCAAACTGCGTAGCTCGCGGACTTACTGGCCGAGACGCAGGACTCTCCTCAGGACACCTCACAGGGCATCATGAAGAGCAAAGTGTAACAAGCAGGCAGATATTGGAAAACCAACGCCTTACAAGACGCACGTACGCCCCTCCACATCCGAACTTAAGCAGCCAACAAGCCCGGGATTGGCGCCGCCTCCAAACGAACACATACCCCCACATATCAAAACTACACGCAATTTTTCCACATATATACACAACAGGGGTATGCCCATGGTGTAGTAACCACACAGCCACACTTACACACATAACCTACCAATGTACCGAGCGGCCAGCCAATGCAGTATCTAGGTTGGTGCGCTCACTACAAACACTCACAACGTGGTCTTGGGAGGCACGGCTTTCCGAGCTGGCACTGGGGAGCCAACTGGTGACCCTAGACCAGGCCCGGCGAGCCGCTGTGGCCAGTGGGGCTCTACAAGAGGGCTCCACCCGGGATTAGTCACGTAATTTTAATTCTTCAATAAAGTTTATTCTCTCTCTCCCTCGCCAGGTGCAGGTCTTGCCATATACTCGCCGGCGCGTGCCACGCTGCTGTGCTTTGACGCATGCGCGTTCCAGCGCGTGCGGCGTCTCTCCGTCACGAAAAGGGGCAGACGGAGCGCTGTCTGGGTAACGCATCGGCGCGAAATGCAGCATGTCCAGTTTGCACCGGTTGCCATCGTCCACGCCAACGGAAGCTGGTCGCGTCGGTCGCGTCTGGCGCGAGACTATAGAGTGCTCGAGTTCTGCTAACATAGCGTCACTGTGCCCAGTGTGCGCGCACGTCAGCGCTACGTTGGGGTATATTGGGCCCTTCATGATGCACTCGCGGCCATTTTGCTAGCTCCACATATACCAGGTTTGCTGTTACATGATACCAATGGTGACGAAGGTATATGACTGGTGCAAACATGATCATCCTGACACGCGTGCCATGTACGAACATGACAGCAAATCATGCTCATAGCATGCTCGCGGCTGTTTGGCAAGCTCCACAAATATTAAATTTGGTATCACGGGATGTGAATAGATGACGAAGGTAAACGACACACCCAAACATGATAATCATGATACGGAAGTCATGTACGGCATCATTTATATCAAGCTGGTGACGTTGTGGTGGTTTTAAAGTGACATATCAACCTTTCTCATTCGTGCTTCGCATATCATTGATTCCCACTTTACGTGGGATCTGCCAATTTCTCATTACTTTGATTTGAGCTTTGCACTGTCCCTAAGAAATTTTCTCACAATGCAGAGACTCTTTCTGTTTCTGATTTTCTGGAAGTCTTCCACATGTTTGTGTATATTCCTGTTGATATTTAAAGTCATTCTATATTCTCGTACTGTCTTTTATTCTTCCCATAGTGCACTGAATTTTCGTCTGTACGTTTTCGCTCACTTTATTTGATTATTTCTTTCTTTAGATTGCATTGTATTATTCATTTGTATTGCTTTATTTTTGGGTGCACCTTCAATAAGACCCCATGGTTGTTCTATTGCTCGTTAAATACATGATTGATTTGTTAATTGATCATTAGGAGATTTTGTTTTTACTGCCATCAGTGCAGCGTTCCTGTATACCTTTCGTGAAACTCGCAAGTTAAATAGTCTAAATCTCAACAGAGCTAGGTGCTGGTTAGCTCCTAGACTTTCGGACATAACATTTGTTTCTATTATTGATGACCATGCATTTACCGAACCTATACGTCAAGCATGAGCTCAAGTGTATGCGCGACATCTGTGTCTCTAGAATGACTCTTTTGGCCTCCAAATCTGGGTTAGTTCTGTCACTCACAATCTCAATGTCTGCTAGTAAAAGAGTGTAAGCACCGCTAGTCGAAAAGGGAAGCATGCATCAATTTATCTTGTACCTCGTTCTTCTGCTTTAGACGTTCTCGATAAAGCTAACACAAATATATTTGGCTCTTAAGACCCTTTGACTGCCTGGGGTTCTCAGGGTCGGCATTATTGTGAACTTTCAAGAACTTTTCAATTCATCTGACAATGAAGCTTTGCTTCCTTTCTTATGAATAACTATTGGGGGCAACTTCAGAGTGCCGGTAGGCAGGACTATAGATCGTTATCCGCACGTAACGTGAGTAAAAATGCAAAACGCCTGACATGAATATCTTCTACATATTCCTAGCAAGCCCCTACGTAAGTGTGCAGCACCGTTAGTTGTGTCACTGGCTTCACTGTTATCGGAGACTGTTGACCTATGGAACAGAATATTTGTGAATGGTGGAGAATGTTAATGTGGAATAAAGGCGATTGTTTACACAGCAGCTAGCACGAAAGCGTTGTTTTATTGTGGGATAGGTTTGTGAGGGTGGTGACCTTAGGACTTGAAATATATGAGGACGGAGAGGAGTTTTATTGGTAAAATAGTATAAGAAGATTAAGTGATATCACACAACAAAAATATCGCAAAGGGTTTCATTTCCCGCCATCTCCCCGAATGCTAGGGAAAAAGACTGGTGTCCATTACAGCCTAAAATTTATCTGAACATGGTGGTTTGCAACCTCATTCAGCCCGACATATTACAGAGAGAACTGTGGGTCTAGAGTAACTCTAGAAGACACGCTATGGAAATATCAAATGGTAACGAACAATACTAAGGACGCAGCCTCTAAGCCAATTGCTTGTTCGCGCTGGGACACTGTTCCACAGCTCTGCTCTTGATCATCTAGTTCAGGCTGTCCAGTGATCCAGGAAAGCCACCACGACTCAAGAACTTGTGGCCGTCACTAAGGCAGGACCTTTTTCCCGTCCCAAAAACTCGCACAAAATTATAGTATACTCCTCTGTATGCATGCCTGTCGCTGCTGAAGCTAATGTTTTTTTACCTTTTGGCCCTGTTTGAAACACGATATATGCATCGCATGAATGATGACGTGCCACTTTGGAAAATGTATAGGTAGACTACATTTCACATCTGTACTGCAAGTCAGTTGATCAGCTCACCAATATTTCTTAGTTTCCACACTGCTCATGCGGTAACCCAGGAGGAATAAAACATAACTAAACAAGAAAAAAAGCACTTTCTTGATATTGCCATCCAAGATGTGCCAAAAACTTAGTCATTTAATGCTTCCTATTTCATTTATATATTTCAAATACCTCGAAGCCTTTGTTGAGAGTCTGTACTTGACCAATGCCAACAAATTAACCGAGAAGAACCATAGTCTGTTCTTTGAAGACGATTTAGCTAGAGTGGAGCACGATCTCTACACAAATAGCTTACCAGCATTTTCAGGTACAAAAGCAAAGCAAAAAAAAAATGAAGACGCTATGGATATATAGAGTGGGTGTACGGCTTTATTGTGGTTAAATCTGCTAGTATGGAGATGAGCTGTGGTGAGCGCAGGTGTGCTATAGGATGCGTGACAATAAAAATGAGAGATGCAGAGTTCATTGACTTTTCGACGAAGTGCTAGGTTGGGGGCATGGAAAAGAGGCTTTAGCTCTGCAAGGATGCGATTTTTGTTAGTAGACAGAGAGGATGTATAGATATTTGCGCAATTTCAACCTATTATAGGGATTACTTAAAGTTATATTGATCGAGTTCTTCGTTCGTGGCATGGTTTTCACAATAAACTTTATTTGGTCACTCTACAAAAGTGATTAGTTCTATTGAATGTTTCAGAAATAGGGCCACCGATTCTGTAACGAGTACTAGCGGTTGCAGTGAATGCACGGTCATGTACGTGTAGATATGTAAGAGACATAGCGTACGCAATGAGCTTCCCTGATCGTGCTAGTCGATGTAATTTTCACTAGGATATTTTTTTACAGTTGAACCAATAATTATACACTTTCTCATTCACTCGGTATCTATACGTTTCTGCCTAACTGTAATCTTGATAGCAATATTTGCGATGATCGATAATGTTTTGTAAGAGTTCTTTTATTTTTGTTCTTATAGAGATCGGATACACAAAAAGTTTTTCACCCATTGTAGGTTTTGAAGAAGCGAGAGAGCCGTGTGTGTGTTTGCTTCCGAGAATTGTTCAAAGCGAATAACGGTTAAAAAGCTTTTTCATAATAAACGAACAAAAGCTTGATGTTGAGGATTGGCGTATATACATAAATGTGTGATGTAAAAGATTTCTTTTAATAAATACCAAGGTTCGAGGAATGCCGGCATGCTTATTATGACGTGCCTATAGCAAACCTGAATGAATCAACTTGATACGCCGGTAACCCAGTGATACTACAGCACCTTTTGAAAACGACAGGCCTTGTACATTCAGCTCAGTGACCTCTGCAAATGCGCTTTGTACCCAATTTTGAGCTCGCAAGCTTGGATTTGGGCGGGACAGAATTCTTTCTTAACTAATCAACCACAATTACATGATAACAAAAGATCTGCCATATCAAACACGACGGGATACCACACGAAGGCATGTATACCTTGTTTCTCAAGGTGTACATGCTAGCCATATCTTGCATTTACCGATTAGAAGATGCAATGGTAAATATAATGCTCACGAATTTCACTGATGGAGGAAATTTTGGCATCGAGAATTTTTTCACAAGCAGTAACTTACGCTATTTATTACCTGTAGCGGCCGGAGCCAAATTGAAAGTGTTTGTTGCTTAAGTGTCTCCACACCATAACCAATAAAGCAAAAGTAAAGGAAGACTTGAACATAGGAGACGGAGTCTCTGGCAGATAAAAAGTTGTGGTTTGCAGACGAAAACGAACAGTTCTGATTTTTTTTCAGAGCGAATCTTGTGCAAAATCACAAATGAACGCTACCATGGGTTAAGGGAAGTATGTTTCTTGTAAGAAGAAATGCTTATTTCACGTACGTGTAGATATTCAGTCTAATTTGAAACTTTAGGGATGAAAAGCTATGCTGTTTAAGTAGCGGGTCACCGAATAGCTCCCACCTTAAATATTTCAGTTACAGAAGAAATGTGCGTAAAATACATTTTGCCTTCATCTCTGATGACACAGTAATCGCTGTTTTGATATGCGACGTTGTTCGTATTGCGGGGCACATTGACGAGAATGCATCGCGCAGATTAGCGAAAGTGCATCAGAAACATGCACTCATTTACCTTGTTTGTTGGCTGGAGCCCTGGGGTGCAAATCAAGGCGAAAACCAAACAGGCTTCTTGTGGCAAGGAAAAAAGTCTATTCAGATCGGTGCTGCGATTTTCTTTCAGAGAACAGCAGTCGTTGTCGAGCACTAATATGCTATTAGCGGTAACAGTTCGGCTGCCAAGTGCGCGGAAGTTTTCGTGGATAAGCGTGTTGGACCACCGAGTGAGCGAGGAACACAACTCGGACGCGCACAAACGCACGCGCGTTCCAGCACGCGGTCTGTCGCCGATTGATCCCGAAGCCGCGCGCCCCGCACTCTACGCGCCTCACGTGCGTGGTTTTGCGCGGCTCTGAGTTGCGACGGGGTAATTGACGCCGCCTAGCGGCCGAAGCTGGAAAGTGGCGCAGTTTTCATCCTACGGAGCGGGTCGTTCGACGCTGAACTTGTGGTAGGTTTGGTACATGGGCAGAAATTTACGGTTCTTTAACAGCGGCGGAGCGAGGCAGGGGTGAGTGAGGTCTGTTGGACAACGCGGTGCACAAAAGCAATATGCTAGTATTCTGCAGAAAGTCTAGAAGTACGCTTATGCGGGGGCAATTCAGCGCTATACTACAGGCCACCGAAGCATCCGCCTATTACGTATACTTCAGTATGTGTCCTGCGAAGAAATGAACAATTCCCCTCACCGCCCCCTCTTAAAGGACACCTCTTGAGTTGTAAATTGCGCGTTTTCGAGCTTAGGTTGAGTGCCTTATGGGTTGCAGACAGTGCGCGGGACTATTCGTTCGGATATGAATGTCTCCTGTAGGGGAACTCGAGTGATGTAAAGAGACATCACGTGATGACGTCACCATATGACGTAATCATGACGTCTTAGATCTTATATTTCAATTATATATAGTAATATATATTATATTAGTTTTTAACCTCACATGATGACTTCATTTCATGACAAAGTAAGTTCGTCCAGGTTGGGTCGTATACGGAGGCAGGACAACACTGGTTCAGTAAATTACTACACAGTTTGTTTGAATCCCAGTTAAGGCGCACCTTCTTTGCCTCCCCACTGAAAAAAAATATAGATATAGAAAAATTTGAAGAACATGGTTTCGACGAAGACGCAAAAGAGTCAGCTGCGGTGGAGTTATGAGTGATTGAGGAGTGTATCTCGTGATGTTGCACTACATCAGGCATACCATTCGTTGTCTCAACGGCAAAGCGAATTGCGCAACATATTGAATTACTAATAAAGACGCTCGGTTTATGCACCAAAACAAGCGTGTAAAGGGGTAACTGGGTGGTAGTGAGCACAAGGGTTAATTTTTGTTGGTCACGGTGGCATATTTATACAAAACACAGTGGTGTATGGCAAAAATCTTGAAGACACCAGCCTAATGGAAAGTCGTGTGTGCATTTGCCGACGAAGATTTACGGATTACGTAAAAAAGAGAAGGCTACCACAATCCTGAATGATGCGATTGTAGTACGTTGACTGCGCATATGAGCTTTCATGCTATACATCAGAGTAAAATACGATAAAAAGCGATGTAGAATAGGTTTTTATTGTAACAGTTACGTTTCTATTGGCCGGCTAAAGGAAGCCACAACTGTCATCCGCCTGCGTCACTATAATGGTAAGCCAGAACTGAATTCCAGCGAAGGGTTGGAGAAGGGTGGCGGACGGGGCTAGTCGGTACACTGCGATCAAAAACGTAACAGCGCAGAAGCAACACAAGGTAGATAAAATAAAGACGAAGATAGTGCTTTTCTACGTCGCTTCTTTCTGTTCCTTGTGTTGCTTCCACGCTATTATGTTTGAGATCACGAAGTTTTAAAGAATGACTGCCCAGGGTGGTAAGGGTATACTGATTGTGGACATGGCGATGGTCTGGGCGTCTGCGAACAGTTGTGCTCCGTGTGTTGAAAAATACCTCGCTGATCTGTGCAGTGTTGATAATGCCATTGGCAGAGTCCGGAATGTCTGCATTATCAACATTGACGAGCTCTTCCGAACATCGCGCAACACCCGTCATGTGTTCTACTGCATGCAGAACAACGCCATGATTTGGTTTTTTAGCGGCGCCGGGCTAATGTTAAAATCATTCGCGGGATTCGGTGGACAAACAGGGAACAGGAAGGTTATTAGCCAGTCTAGCACGACTGGTATGCTCCCTACACTGGAGACAGGAATGCGGGTGGTCGAAAATTACTGTATGATTATGCGGCACGCCGTAATAGTGAGCTTCCGAAATAAAAATCTTGTGTAATGCTTTAGCTTGCGTGCGCTCACCTCGCACGGTACTCGGACTTCCAGTATTTTATTCCGGTCGAAAATCCACTGCCGTGACCGGGATCAGCCCCGTGACTTTTCGATCAACAGCCGCGCATGCAATCCTTATACACCAGCCGCGGACGGCTGTGCCAGAAGGCGCTGTATTTGCCATCCACTTTGAGCAGTCTGCTGTATATATAGCTCACGTTCTTTCCGGTAGCTCCAGGAGGTCTGGATATGTGTTGAGTATTTTGCCGTTAGCTAATGAGGTTTGGCAGGAGACTATAGGAAGTTCCTCGTATGCACGCGCAATCCAGCAACAACGTGGGGCACTTCATGGTTCCTTCGTACAAACGTGTGTCTGAATGCTTTGACAATATAGCGGTTAGTGGTGTGTACGGGGTTGCGTAGTACGCAATATTACGAAAATGATGACAATGTCAGTGCTAAATAAATTGAATATATGTGATAGAAGTTAGCGAACAAGTGGAGACCTGAACATAAACTTCCTCTCTTTGGAGTCACCTGCACAAATTCTACTTGACGCATTTCTTTATCTTGACTGTTAAAGTGTGATTGATGTACCTGCAAGAATAGCGAGCAAATCCAAAACGTTGCTAGACGTTTGTTTGACAAACTGTGAAATTGGTCATTCTGATTACGGAGTGTTGATATCAAACGTAAATAATCATTTGCCCTTGTTCGTTTTTTAACGCCACACATGGCTCAACACAACCAACGCAAACAGCCGCCTATTTTGTTTAAAAAGATATCTACCGAAATCATTAAATATTTAAAGCATTTGCTTGAAGGAACTAGCTGGGACCTTGTCTTGCAGATAACTGATCCTACCGTTTCATTTGATCTATTTATTGGAACTCTAAAAGAACTATATTACACTTTATTTCCCTTAGAACAGCTTAAAAAGTACAAAAAAGCGACAAAACTACGGATTTATGCCTCTTTACTGAAGAGAATAAAGACCCGTGATAAATTGTTTGCATTGTTCATAAAAACAAAGAACCGTAATCAGTTGTCTGAAGACAAAGAAATGATAATTAAATTAGCAGCAGATAATAAACAAACACGTAACGTGTATTACGAGGCTATGTTCACTAGAACTCCTAACAATTCCAGGAAAATGTGGAATCGCGTTAATAAACTATGAAATAAGAACAGAAGAGACGTAATATCAGAAATATTACTTGAGGGCGTACTGTATACGTGTAGTTCGTTGGCAAACAAATTTATTGAGCATTTTTTAAAAGCAGGTGTTTGCACCTCTTCGCCGACAAATGATGTCAGCTGCACATCTTACATCAACAGCCCAGACTCAACGGTTTTTATGCATCTTTCTACAATGCAAGAAATCAGCGGCTTGTTAAATAAATTTAAAATTAACAGTGCATGTGGTGTAGACAAATTGAAGGTAGTGCCTCCTAAAATAGTCGCTAATGCTATCTATTTACCTCTATCGCACATATGTAATCTCATTTTAAGCTCTGGAACGTTTCCCATCGAACTGAAAATTGCAAGGGTATCAGTTATTTTAAAGGGGCAGATAAAAACGATCACGGCAATTATAGTCAATCTCTGGTTTACCTATATTTGCCAAGGTTACAGAAGAAGCAATAAACTGCATGCTTACTGATTTTTGTTCAGCAAAAGAACATTATCGTAAAAAAATCAATATTGTTTTCTAAAGAAAAAATCCACAGAAATGGCATAACTCGATATTGAAGCTAAAATAGTTGACACTATAAAAAGGAAATTATTCACGATAGATCTTTTTATTGGCTTTAAAAAAGCATTCTATTTCGTTCAGAATGAAAGGGGCCCTTAAACACTTTTTTGGGTAACCATGGAATTATTTCACTGGAAAACCGTATTGCCTCACAAATTCAACGCCGCAAAATTTTTAACAACCCATCCTGTACGACTGGGGTTACAAAAATTTCTCACACGCTGAAATCGCACTTTCTTTTCTCTCGACCCGACGAAAGCGCTGGAAGCTAAGCAGGGAGTAATGGGAGGGGCAAACAAAAAACGACATGCGTGCTCTCGTGACCTTGAGCACTTTTTCTTTTTTTTTTCTTCGATTACGCGGCTTCATCAGTGCGATCGCGCGCACACGCGTGGACAAGTGGCGGCCTCTCGCGGCGATCTCTGTAACAACTGAGCGTGCAATGTTCGAATAAGCCAATTGCTGATAAATGAGCTTACTAACAGTGTTTTTGGGCTTATCTCGTGACTTCTTGGGAGCAGAGAAAGCAATTTTTAGCTGGTTTTGATAATTTATGGTGAATCGCAGGCCACGTGCTGCGCTACAACATTTGGCTCGCGTGTTCTCGGGAGCCTCTACTACCAATGCTCGGAAGCCTCTACGGACCATGCTGAAAAAGTGTTGAAGGGCCCTTCCAATTTTTACTGGTCAAATTATCCAGATACGGTGTTAGAGGCACAGCTCTAGACATTGTAAAAAGTTACTTACGAAACCGCCTGCAACACACCGCATTAGCAATGTGAAATCTGAACTCGGTAAGATTACAAACGGCATGCCACAAGAGTAAATCCATGGCCCACTTTTGTTTACTATGTACGTAAACGATGAAGTAAACATACCCCCAATCCCGGACATTATTTTGTACGCCGGCGACACAAATGTATTCTTCTCTGGGCCAGATATTGATGACGTTAAGTTGAAAGTGAATCTATGGCTACAAAACCTATCTACCCGGCTTAGTGCCAACAGATTAAATATAAATGCTAAAAAAACTTAACTTATAGTTTTCAGACCTCTGTACAAAACACTAACTAGCAAAAATATTATTAGCTTTCAGAGAAGAGCATTAAAGGCGTTACGTCTCCTAGATTCTTCGGTGCCTTCTTTCACAAATATTTAGATTGGTCGGTGCATATAAATTACTCAAGAAAAAACATCTCTCGAGCAGTTGGCATACTATGCACGTTGCGCCACTTACTACCAGTATGGTTAAAAAGACAGATTTATTACGCAACAATGCATTCTTACCTTCGCTGTTGCCTTTTGATATGGGGAACGATGACGAAAACTAACCACAGCTATTTGGATCTATCACAAAATGAGCTGTGCCAATAATTAAACTGCTACCTTTTAGTTCGCAAATGACCTTTTCTAAAAAAAAAACATAGACTGCTAGTTGTTAATATTATCCGATATAAAACATAGCCATTATCATAATACGTGATGTTGAATTGAATTGAACTTTTCAAGAAGTTTCACGAACGGCACCACAGTCATAATTTACGACACATCATCTTCAAAAAAGACAGGCTTTTTACAAATTACGGTACACAAAAACTAGCTTACGAAATTCCCCACTTCCCTAACGAACACTCCACTGTGATGACAGTAATGGAACAAAGTTCTTCGATTCATGTCTATGCAAACATTCCTCCTAGAAATTCAAACAGACTTTCATGCCTCTTCCGATTCATATTCTTATATTATGTAATTTGCATATGCTGCTCTTACCTGTGTTTTGTTAATTATTTTTATTTTGTCTGCTGTTGTTGTGCATAAAGAGTTCCTCATCGTTTCTTTAAGTGCTAAATCACAATTGTTTATATTTATTCATCAAATGACTTGATGTTAGAAAAAATTGTCCATGTGAGATGGTATTGTACTCTTTCCAAATTTGCACTGTTATATATTACTGTTTATGTATGCGTGAACACAGGGTTTGGGCGCTTTGTCAGGATTCATTTGCCTTTATGCCAATCCCCCAGGCCGACTGTGTATACCAGATGTCTGAAATAAAATATCATCATCATCATCATCATCATCATCATCAGCCTGACTATGTCCACTGCAGGACAAAGGCCTCTCCCATGTTCCGCCAGTTAACCCTGTCCTGTGCTTGCTGCTGCCAATTTATACCCGCAAACTTCTTAATCTCATCTGCCCACCTAACCTTCTGTCTCCCCCTAACCCGGTTCCCTTCTCTGGGAATCCAGTTAGTTACCCTTAATGACCAGCGGTTATCCTGTCTACGCGCTACATGCCCGGCTCATGTCCATTTTCTCTTCTTTACTTTAACTATGATATCCTTAGGGCAGGTAAGAACCTGCCCTAAGGGCAGGTTAGTAGGGCAGGTAATACCGCAGGTAATACTGGTCTACCTAGGGCAGGTAATAACCGCAGAGCCGAACCACGAGATTGAAGTAACTAGAAGAATAAGAATGAGGTAAAGCACATTCGGCAAGCACTCTCAAATTACGACAGGTAGATTGCCACTATCCCTCAAGAGGAATGTATATAACAGCAGTATTTTGCCGGTACTTAGCTGCGGAGCAGAAACCTCGAGACTTACATAGAGGGTTCAGCTTAAATTGAGGACGACGCAGCGAGAAAGGGAACGAAAAATGGTAGGTGTAACCTTAAGAGACAAGAAGAGAGCAGAGTGGAAATAAAATATATTTAAAAAATAAAAATGGTAACTATGTAGGTGTGAGGCGGCATATACTATGCAAAAAAAAACCAGGCCTGTTAGTACCTCAAAGCACAGAAGCATGACCTAGAAGAATAGTCCCCTGGTATACGTTTTTCTCTTGATTTCATTCTGACGCGCAGGGCATACTCCAAGATTACACTAGCGTTAACTAGCCGGATATGTTTACTGCCATCACTAAACGTGGCACTGATTTAGTGTGCGAGTGATTCATTTCGCGTACTTTATCTCGTGCACTTTGTTGATTAGTATGCAAGGAAATAATTCCACGTACATTTATCTCGCGCACTCTGTTGCGTGTTTTTGATCAGACTACTTCTTCGCGGAGGGCATGTTGCTTACGCCATGGAAGCATTGCTTCCACTACACGCTATCGCAAAACAGTTTAGATTCATGGTGTGACATACAACCTAACCGTGGCATATAACGATGTTACAGCAGTATAGGCGTACAGCTAGTGATGTCCTGAATGAGCCCATGATATAGGCCCCGAGAAGTTGGAAGTCTTGCATCACGTCACGGCACGGACTATTCTAAACTTGCTGTGGCGCGCGTTTACCCAGCGCTTCCTTGCTTTGAACGTCGTTGCACTGCCAGCGTTGATTGATTGATTTGTGGGGTTTAACGTCCCAAGACCACCATATGATTATGAGAGACGCCGTAGTGGAGGGCTCCGGAAATTTTGACCACCTGGGGTTCTTTACCGTGCACCCAAATCTGAGTACACGGGCCTACAACATTTCCGCCTCCATCGGAAATGCAGCCGCCGCAGCCGGGAATCGAACCCGCGACCTGCTGCACTGCCAGCGTTCACTCATTGCTTGTGTCACGCTTAAAATAAATGACGAAAACAGCACCAGGGATGTTTCTGGTAAAACAATAAAAAACTGAACGATTTCTTTTTTTCGGGAGAATCGCCAACGTTGCCTGCGCTCCACCATACACGCTCTGATGAGGCTTGCTATGGTGTCGCGCTGCTTACTTCGAAGATTGGTCTGATTCTCGGTCCCGGTAGCAGCAATGCAACGGAATCGAAAGTAAGACAATGCATGTGCAACAAGTTAAAAATGCGACGCGGCCACAATTACTCCGCAGCGTGCTTCATGCATGTCGTGCATCTGAAACGTATACGACAGCATACTTGAAATTCAAGTTGCGTTGTTTATTTGCGATTCCTTTAAAAATGTGATTGTTCTGGCTCCACAATTGATATCTGTATCGGACGCATCGAATGAACTGCTGGCAGCATTTTTTAAATGCGAAATATTTCTTAGCGAATTTCGGCAACTTTGAGCGTATCTATCTATCTATCTATCTATCTATCTATCTATCTATCTATCTATCTATCTATCTATCTATCTATCTATCTATCTATCTATCTATCTATCTATCTATCTATCTATCTAGCCGCCTACGACTTTTCGCTCTCCTGGCCATTTCGATAATGCTATTGATACCAAACTTTGTGTGGCATAACGTGACTGTATGAAGAACATAGTTGACTAGTCAAAACATGAAAATCGTGACATGAATGTCATGAATGTCATAATTTACAATTGATGATCCTCCAGCTCTTGCGGTGGTTTCGTTCACATGGCATGTTGCAAAACCGGTATGATATGACATGATTGACACAAGCGACAGACCCTAACATGAAAATCAGGATATGCGTGTCATGCAACAGCATGACTACATGCAAGCTCATGATGCGCTCGTGGCTCTTTCGCCAGCATCACGTATACCAAATTTTGTATTACGGTACGTAAAGGATGACGAAGGTATGTGACTGGTGTAAACATGATAATCATGAGATGCGTGTCATGTAACAACATGACTACATGCTGCGCTACACTAATGATGCGCTGGTGGCCGTAGCATTGCTTCACTTATGCCAAATTTGGTACTACAGAACGCGAATGGATGACGAAGGTATGATACTGGTGCAAACATGGTAAACATCAGACGCGTGTTATGTAACAACATGACTACATGCTACGCTCATGATGCGCTCGCGGCCGTTTCACTAACTGCACATGTACCACAATCGGTATTACGTAACGCGAACGGACGACATAGGTGAAAGACACATACAAACATGATAATCCCGACATGCGTGTCATGTAACAACATGACTACATGCCACACTCATGACGTGCTCGCGGCTGTTTCGCTAATGCTTCACACATGCCAAATTTGGTGTTACGTGGCGTCAATGGATGACGAAGGTATGTGACTGGTGCAAACATGATAATTGTGAGATGTGTGTCAAGTAAGAACATGACCACATGCCACCGTCAAGGCGCCAATACATTTCAACATGACGCAGTGCGCGTGCGCCCCGGCGTTCATTTCGACGCGTCACGCCGGCGTTGTTACGCCAGGCGCCGGCCCTGCCATATACTCGCAGGCGCACGCGTCGCTGCGTTGCTTTGACGCGTGCGCGTTTCAGCGAATGCGGCGTCCATCCATCAGGTAAGAGGCAGATGCAGTGTTGTGCTGGTAACGCATCGGCGCGAAATGTAGCATGTCGCAGTTGGCACCGGTTGCGGTCGGGCCGCGCCAACGAACGCTGATCGCGCCGGTCGCACCTGCCGTCAGACAACAGAGTGCTCGAGTTTTGCTAACGTAGCGTCGCTTGCCCAGCGTGAGAGCGCGTCAATATAATAGTATATTGGGGCCTTCATGGTGCGCTCGTCGCCGTGTTGCTAGCTCCACATATACCGAAATTGGTGAAAGTGACGTCAATAGATAAGGAAGCTAATATGACTGGTGCAATTTTGATAATCCTGTTTCGCATGTTATGTAAGAACATGACAACATACCACGCTTGGGTTCGACGTGCTCGCGGTTGTTTCGATAGATCCACATACACTAAATTTGGTATCACGTGACGTGAAATGATGACGAAGGTAAACGAAACATCCAATTATGATAATCATGACACGGAAGTTATGTTACGCATAATTTACCTCCACCTCGTAACGTTGTGCTGATTTTAAAGTGACATATCAACATTTCTCATTTGTGCTTCGCATATTATCAATTCTCCCTGTACGTGCGATCTGCCCATTTTTCGTTCGGGCGTCCGTAGCTAACGCTACGTATATCCTGACATTGCTTAGCTAAGGCACAGCTAATTTTTTCAGGGGTGAAGTTCCTTGAGGTCTATAGGCTTGTTCTTTGGTGTTGCGCCATAGTCACTGCTAGAGGTGATGATGACCAGCTGATGACGATGAAGAAGAAGCACTTGCCAGACCCCCCATTCTGTCTCTGCCATCAAGCCACAGCACATGCAAGGTACCCCCTATTCGCCATGACGATGACAAAGACACTGATGACGATCAAAAATAAGCGCGTTCCTGACCAGTCCTTCTCTTTCAGCCATGGCGAAAAACGATCGTGAGATCACTTTCAACCGCGAAAACCCTCACTGATGACGCTTATGATGACCAATAAAACAACATTGCATATAGTGTACCCACGTGTTATAACTCACTTGCATGTTCGAATGGGCAATGTACAGGGTATTCACGGTTACCCTAATGGTCTCCCAGAGCTTCGCCCACTCAATTTTGTTCACTCTGTGGATATGCTGTGATTATTTGTTTTTTCGTTCAGCAGCCGTGGTTCTTCACATAAAGTGTTCTTTTGACAAACGCACGCCTTCTTCTCCCAAGTATTACTGGTCGACTATAATAATCGTGCCCGTGTTCACTAGGCGTGGATTGCGCCGACGCAGAAACTCCGAGCCGATACGAGTCATTGCAGACGCTAACATGATGGCTCACTTGCTCTCCCGATGAAAAACTACTTAGGGCTGCATCTCTTTAACTTTATTTCATCCTGGTTCCCTCTATTGGTAACACTTGTAACGGTGACGCCCGCTTCGCACAAAACGGGCACCTAAGAGCTGCAGTTTAAACAGCGATGAATTAAATAGCACAAGCCGCCGTGAGCACAAGCCGCCAACACGCAATTCATATGTACATGCAGGATACCTTCATATGCAATAAAAAACGACATCTTATACTGGTGTTTTTACTCCTGAAATAAAACTGGGTCGCCTCGTAGATTTTTTTATTTATTGTGATCGTATGGTATTGCAGATTTATAGACCCTATTTTGTTGTCTCATTCTTGAGTTAAATAGACATAAATATATAAAGAACTAATCACAAGTTATTTTAAAAATTATGTATTATTTCTTCCAATCAGCCCGGCTTTCGCTCCGGCTTTGCAACAAATCTAGGCCTCAAAAAACTTACTTATTACCCTAAAGAGGCAATTAGTCAAGATAGAGTAGCAGAATCTAAATTCTTAGACCTTCCTAAAGCATTTTTACTATTAATTACCTCGTTCTTTTGGAAAAACCGGAAGCTATTGGAAGAACCGTAAAACTTTGCTCCTTATACGGTGTTAATAACAAAATAAAAAAACAAACCGTCGATATATCTGGTATTTGTTCTAAAGAAGTAAGTACCAACATCGGTGTACCACAGGGGTCAGTATTACGTCTTGCACCATTCCTAATTTATAATAATGACTTGCCAACTTTCCTCTCCTCCTCCAATTGTATTTGATATTTTGATGACACGACGACGATTAATTGTAATCACTGAAAATATACGCCTAAAATAAGCAAAATAAAGATATTTTCAAAATATTTACGTGGCGTGAAAAATAACAAACTGCAAATTAGCCGTGATAAGACCAAATTTGTAATCTTTTCATCACATCAGCCTTCGTTCACTCTTACTCAAAACATTTTCATCAAAAGTCGCAGTATCTCTCCTAGTAACTATTCTAAATTTTTATGTGTGAAACTTGATCGCCAGCCACGCCGCGGGGGTCTAGTCGCAAGGGTACTCGACTGCTGACACACCGGTCACGGGATCAAATCCCGGCTGCACCAGCTGCATTTTCGATGTAGGCAAAACTGCTGTAGGCCCGTGTGCTCAGATTCAGGTGCACATTTTAAAGAACCCCAGGTGGTTGAAACTTCTCGAGACCCCGACTCCGGCGTCTCTCATACTTATATGGTGGTTTTGGGACGTTGAACCCAACATATAACTTCTTCGCCACCTTGACTTTTATCTACATCTTTCAAACAAAATATGTTCCAACAAATTAGAAATCGTCCAACGCAAGGCCCTTCGCTTTATCTATTCTAAGTATTCAAGGTGTGACCGTGTCACTGAGCTGCGCAGGTGAGCGTGCTTACCGACCCTTGCCGCCCGTCGCCGTGTCTCTTCCTTAATGTTTCTATTTCTTTTGTATCACAACGGTTCAAACATAGATAAAACAACTATATAAAGCCGCCAAGCCATCACTCCCTACGTACCATCCATAATAAGTGCATCAGACTATTCATGTCACGCTGTGACTCTTTTAAATATTCATTACTCCCATCAGCAGTGGAAGAGTGGAACAGACTGCCACGTGAATGCGTTACTCTTTCCTCTGCAGATGCATTAGTTCGGAATGAAGAAAGCTAATTTTATGACGAGTAAAAGCAACTTTTGTTTTTCGATGTTTGTGAGCGCTTCCGAACACACTGATCACTGTACGACCTGCTGATACCTCGATAATATTTTGTGACCTGCCGATGATTTTGTGCATTTGCTTTCATCGTTCAAGTTTTCTTTTTACCAGCATCTTGTGATTCTATTTTCTTCCGCTATGTGCGGTATTGCCTGGTTTATACGCGACTGTGTATATTTGCCCGCCCACCCTGTATGATCCTGAGAAAGGCTTCTAGCAATAAATAAATAAATAAAATAAAGAAATACATCTCTCTAACGTAAAAAAGGAAAATGATATAAGCTATACGTGCTCTCATCAAGCGCGACTGAGGTTCACCGTCTCTGCTATCATATCAAATTATTATGCTTTTTGTTCATTCTCAACTTAACTACAACATTTAATCATAGGGCAACACGTTTAATAGCCACCTTACGTCCCTGCAAGTCGTTCAAAACCAAGCTATTCGTCTAATAACATTCTCACATCATTGTGTTAATGCCAATCAGTTATTGCACTCACCCTATAATCTCAGTGCATCTAATCTTAGTAAACATAATCTCGCCATTTTTGTTTATAGGGCGCTAGAGAATGACATTCCTGCATCCATAATACGGAAGACATCCCTTGTAATATCAATGTTACTAGATTTGCTGGCAAACATAACATCATCTTAACTCTCATCCGCACCAACTACGGCAAGCTGTCGTTACATTGTTCGGCACTTGCTTTCTGTATTTCACTACCATCACCTTTAAAATAATAATTGCCCATAGCTTTCATTATGAACTGAAAAACTTTTTGTTAGATTCAACTCAGTTCGGCTTCTGGCTGCGCTAGTATTTTTTTTCTTGTCCCTTCCCTTTTTTACTTTTTGTTTATTTTCCGGTATTTTGGTATCTTATTTCTATAATCTACGTGATGTGCGTATTGTATTTTGTTTATCTTGCACACCACATTTTTGCTTCATCTTATAAATATGTCTCACGCCCTACACTTCTTACTGTTATTGACTTAGCCACATTGCTTTACTTTTTTCATGCTTTTTATTATTGCTCTCCGTAGATGTGTTTTTTTCATGTGTCATAGTAGGTTTTGTCAATATTAAGTTTCTATTTCGCAATTTTCAGTAAATTATTGACAATGTTATCATGCACAGCAGGTGCCATTTGAGTCAAGGACTATGGGACCTCCTGCTCTATCATCTTACGCAGCACTTCTATGTTTGATGTGAAATAGAAGATTATGGCTCTCATTCATACTCATCAGTTTGATGCGAGGGATAAGAATATCCCACAAGTGCACCAAATTCACAAAAAAGCAAAGTCTATATTCAATTCTCTTTATGGTTTGCTTGTTCCACGCATAACCAGTATGCAATCAACTGTGGCATGCAATGTGGACATCATCGCAACAAAACGTGTTGTCCACAGGCGTTTCTTTCGGTTTTATGTCGTCACGCAAGCTCTTTTCCGCTGAGAAAATTACGGGGTTCTGCTGAGCAACGCGAACGCGCCATTCGAGGGGCCCACACGATCTGCGACGTTTCGTTTATTCGCGTCCTACGGAGAGCATTCGCTTTTCGGGCACAAAGGCGATGTGAAACTTTCATCGGACGTATTCTTTTTCAGCCTCCTGTCAATACATGTGGGCGTGGTTGTGAACGCGCCCATACGCGTCAGACGACGGCTTCTGTTAAAGCTACTCCGACCCATGTTCAAGGCGGCACAGCTTCAGTGAACGCTCGCAAATATGAATAGGTGAAAAACAGTGAAAAGATCAATACCAGTGGCTTATTATCACACAAAAAACAGGAGGCGTGTTTTTTTCCGCTAAGAGCAAGAAAATATGCCCCAAAATATCTCGTTTTCGGCGTGAGAACACGTCACAGCCACGAATGATAAGAAAACAAATATTTTCATAAGCACTACACGTGTTCACACACCATCATTTTTGAGGCAGCATGTAACTTTCAGGACCGGCAGAAACGCACGCAATACTAGTTTTCGAAGTTAAAAAAAGTATGCCCCCACCTCCCCGAAGGAAATCGTGAGGAAATGTGAATGCATTCCGTATCGTCCATAACGGCATTTGGCAAGTGAGCACCCAGCGTGAAAAGAGTAACGTTTTTTTTTACACCATGCAGCCAATAGCGCCATTCAACACACGTAGCGTTTTTCTGTGAAAAAAAACGTGGTAGGCGTTTCCAGCTCTAGTAGCGAGCATGCACGGTCAAGAACTACTGTGGAGTCAGCAAAAGAAACAGCATTCTCGGCCAAATATTTGTTTCCTGGCTGGCTTTGTCTCGGCTCTGTGTGCGTTTAACAGCGGTGTCTCGAGCACACATTTCCGGATGTTCTTGAGAGGCGCCCAGCCAGCAAACGGTCGAGAGTGAGGTGCGAGCGTGCGGGACAGTGCGGCGCAGAGATAGAGAGGGAACGTTGAGAGAAGTAACGGCGAAGCACTGCACCTGTCCTCTCCGACACTCTCTCCCGCCACATGCTCCAGTTGCTAGCGGTGAGTATAAGCGCACAAGCGCGCAGCTGTTGCAGTGGGAGGGAGTGGTGGACGTATTCCTTGATTGATATGTAGGTTTTATCGTCCCAAATCCACCAAATGATTATGAGATACGCTGTAGTGGAGGGCTCCGGAAATTTCTACCACCTGAATTCTTTAACATGCACTCAAATCTGAGCACACGGGCCTACAACATTTCCGCCTCCATCGAAAATGCAGCTGCCGCATCCGGGATTTGGTGGACGTATCCCAACGGACGCATTTAAGGAGAAATTTTCGCAGAGGACGGCGCGTCACGTGACGTGCGTGTCATCGAAACGTGCCGTCCTCGCTTCATTCGCTCTCCCCCGCTCGCGGTACGGATAGAAATATGTCGCCGCGATTTCGCCCTCCGTTTAACGGTCGTCTGCGCTCGATCGAGAGGATTCAGCCTCAAATCTGTCAACATTGGTCGGGTTGGCGTGGCTGGGAAGCAGGCTGTCGGCTTAAAGTCTAACTGTTTTAGTTTTGTGGCAACGACCGAATATGATCCGTGAGACAGTAAAAGAGGCGAGTGGTTTTTGGTGGATTTGGTGGTGGATTGGTTCTTTTGGTTCACAGGGCGTGGCCTGCATGACCACACAAGCGCGCTGCATAAGCATAGGAGTCGAGAGTATGCATGAGGATTCTACGAGCATAGCTAATCACGTGACTGTTTGGTCCAAGGAGCAGCGGGATTTCGCCCTCGCGTGTAAATCTAGCTTTATAAGAGAAAATCTTATCCTAAAGGATTAGGCTGGTACAGCTATATGTAATGGTGCCGAATGCTTTCTACGTAATCTTCTCATTAAAAATTTCCAATTAAGTTCACCGACCAGGATCAAAATGCGAACTTTATCAAATATTTACTTTAGGCACATATTTAAAAAGGTTGGTATGTTATGCCAAAGAGATAGGAAGGAGTGTGTTGGGGAATAATGAAAAATGGTCGAAGTACAACGCATCGATTGGGTAGTCAGTGAAATCTTGAGACAGCGAGAAAGGAAGAGGACAGGCATCAATCCAGATTATTGACACCTATGTTACAGGTCTTCTACGTTTCAACGTGTACAAGTGCGGTCAGTCTGTCTTTGCTTTTTGTAAACAACGTTGTAGCCCCAGAAGCCCCCAGTATACCTTGAATAGGCAGGATGACTGGTACTTTACAGAGAAAAAGAATTTAGGGCTGCGGTATTTAGTTCACCTCAACTAGCGGGCCTCATTATTACCACCCTCTTCTGAAATGTTCAACGTCTTTTCTTCTCTTCTTTTTAAAGCCGATCTGCTTAAGCTATTGGTGTCTAATGCTCCACCGTAAACACTGCACAGCTTTCATGCCCCACTGAAAAGCAAAGCAGGCGCGTATGCCAAACGAACACTCTGCATGCCGAAGCAGACCTCACGAAACACGTGAAAAAAAGGGGAAGAGAAAAACATATAAATAAGGAGAAACGAGAGTATAAATAATCACAGCATATTCATGGAGTGAATGATGATAAGTTGGGGGAAGCATCCTTCAGTCCGTCCGCGCTGCCGTCCGTTCATTCTTTCTTGCTTATGTCCGTCCATGCGTGCATCTGTCTGTTCACTCGTCCGTCCGTGTGTCCATGCGTCTATGCGTGCGTTCCCCCGTCCGTGCATCTGTCTGTCTGTCCGTCCCTCCATCTCTCTGCCTGCCTGTCTGTCTGTCCGTCCGTGCTTCCGCCATCCGTCCGCCCATCTAGTGAACTCTCCAAGTACCACCAACTCGTATCTTTTCATCTTATGGTTATCATATACAAGTACCGCCATCGAGAGGATATTCCAGGACTACACAAGAGGTGGCTACCTACTACAGCAACTTCTACTACAACTACTACTACTACAAATATCGGAGACGCATGACCCACGGCTTAAGGAACTTCGCCTTCAAGAGTATTTAACAATTCAGAGTTCTGGGCAATCTATTATGGGAGAGCAGAAAGGCATCCCAGTTAATTGAACTGTCTTTAGAACAAGAGTTCAACAGTTTTGAGTATTTCGTACTCAACCATGAGACAGCAGCGAGCAATTCTGGAAGGATCATGAGCAGTGGCTGTTCAGAAAAAGTGATGAACGACTTAGAGTACTTGGTACTCCACTGTGGGGTACCATAAGCCGTCCCAAGGGGCCTCTAAGCTTGGGCCATGGTGGCTTGTTTAAGAGAATTTCATTTCTAGATGTATCTTTTATAACTTATGTGTACAGCAAAGATATACAATGATTATCATGCGTATGTACAGTGCAAGCTGTTATGTACAGTGAATATAACTTATTAGCGTATGCAGTGATGATCACATGTACAATGCAAAAATTGTATATCAATTAGACATTGATTAACTTCGAGATGATGAAACCTATATAAGCTATAAAGGCTATGTGTACAAGCAATGTAAGGTGATGTTTTTGCATCTACCTATGAGGACATTTTTCTCTCGCGCTCAAAAACAATAATTCCCAAAAAAGGCATGTTCTGATAAATAGAAGGAGTGTGCACACCGTAGTTTTACAGTGGCACAAACTCTATCTCACCTTCTCAGTAGGGGAGAAAAGGCATAGACAATCTGTTGTGTTTTACACTAAGGCATCGCGTCAACCAGCATCAGAGGAAAGCCTCCTCTTTCAAAATGACTAGTTCTTCATTCAGATGCAAAAGCAAAACATTTCTTAGACGATGTAACAGAGGAAATATGGCTCTCAGAAGGCGTCCTCTGAGATGAGCCAGTCTCCTTCGCTTCCATAAGAAGGCTCCCATAGCCATTAAATGTTCGACAAAAATATTCCTGTGGCGCGACTTCCGCTGCATACTTATTTGAAACATGCTAGTAACCATGCGCCGAAGAATGCGTGCAATAGTATACAATGCGTTCGTGAAAGACATGGTGCAAGGTTTCGACACGGCCGCATTGCGGACTTGTGGCGGAGGGCGCCACACCCCATGCCGCAAGGCGGTCGGTCGTCGGTAGAACCTCCTATTCCCTAAGCCAGTTGATATCACAGACTTCGGAAGGGAGGGACGTGTTTCTAAAAGCTCAACGTCTTCTCGCGAGGCGTTTCCGGCACTGTTCATCAGTTAGACTTTTGAATGCTATTTGTTCACTCCATTCGGTGAAAGACATTTCATTGAGTTCTTGTACTGGAAAATCACTTCGCCATTGTTGCAAAGATTTCATCACTTGTGTGTAGTACGCCGGTGGTAGTTCAGCGGCTAGTCTCGTTTCGTTTGTTAAACCGAAAAACCTTCTAGAGGTACCTAGCAGATATACGCGTTTAAGAGAACTTTATTTCCGGATATATCATACACAGCTTATGTGCACCCATAAAAATGGACAATGGTGAACAATTCGTAAGTACAATGCAAGCTGTTATATACAACGAAAAGAACTTATTGCATATGCAGTGACGTACAATGCGAAATTGTACAACATAGACAGGACATTCATGACATCGAGATGATTAAACTTAAATATATAGTAAGGCTATGTGAACAAACAATGGGGGGGGGGGTCATTCCCAGTGTGGGTGATGCTTCGCATTCACCTGTGGGGACAGTTTGCTCTGACGCTCAAGAACAATATTTCACAAAAAGGACATGTTTCTAAGGAAGTAAAGGAAAATACACACTGTAATGTCACAGTGGTACAAGCTCTAGCCCACCTCCTCAATAGGAGAGGAAAGGCATAATAAATCGCGTAGACCTGTGTCGGAGGAAAACCTCCTCTCCCAGCATGACTAGTTCTGCAATAAGATGCATAAGCTTTATGTTTCTTAGCCGATGTTGTAGGGGAAACATGGCTCTCTGGGGGCGTCCCCTCAGGCAGGCCAGTCCCCTTCATTTCCATAAGACGAAGGCTCCGATAGCCATTAAGAGTACGACAAAGTTATCCCTGTGGCTAGACTTCCGCTGCATACCTGTTTAGAAAAAGTTTATTCTCTCCTGGGACGCAACAAAACTAAGGGACAAGCGTCTGTATAACAGGCACAATAACAAACAAAAGACAAAGCACAACATACATTACACATTTAAACAAGTGTCCAAGTCCGTAGGATGTCCATCGTTCATAGTACTAATAACTATACATACACTACATAAATGCACTAATCACAATATGGACAATGTACATGATGATATATGTGCAGAATTTACAAGACTTGGTGAAGATGTTAGAAAATATCTACAACAGGTATCAATATTCATAAAAGTTACATTACTTACAGCGTTAGAATGAAGTGCATATATACAAGAGCTCACACCAATATGGGACATACACAAACACATAAAATAGTAAACACATACTGATTACATGCACCAATCTGACATTAACAGGTGACCTGGCTATAGGAACCAGGCCAAGTGGAAGACTAATCGAACGCGTCTGTCAACTACGGACAGAAAGCGGCACGACCATTGTCGCAGAAATTCTTCCTCCCCAAGGAAGAACAATTCCTTCGACAGAAACGATAAGAGTTCACAGTAGAGGCGTTCCAGAATCGGAAAAAGAGCACGACGACGATGACCTGCCGCAACAGCTTCGCACCTATTACGCCATAAACAAAAGGCTCCCGCAGCTATTAGAAGGCGTGCAAAGCGACTACGCGAGCAGCGACCAGATGTTACAAAGCGATTAACACCTAGGCCACGAAAACTAGCGTTAACTGACCTCCAAAACACCTTTGCGATGACACATTGCTTCAGCATATGCTGGTTAGACTCCTGTAACGGGCAGTTAGGACAAGTGGAAGATGGGACCATGCGCCACCTCTCCAATCTGTCCCGTGTTGGGAGTACTCCCCATCCAAAAAGAGAGAGAGAGAGAAAATTTTAATGCGGAAAGGCAGGGAGGTTAACCAGAAAACATATCCGGTTTGCTACCCTGCACTGGGGGAAGGGTAAGGGGAAAGGGAGGAAGAGAAGCACAAACACACATACACACACTCGCACACAGTAGTGTCACAATCGTTCTACGAGGCGGGTCGCTCGCAGAAACTTCATCAGCGCCTTCGTTGCTTTCTGGCGTGAAGCTCGATCTTTCCGACATTCCAAGATTGACTGCTCAGAAAATGGCTGGTCGTCGAGGCGAGCAAACACTGCTGAGAGGGACTGTCGCTGAGAGCTGTACTGGGGGCACTGACATAAAATATGTTCAATTGTTTCGTCATTGTCGCAATGGTCGCATGTAGCGCTGTCTCTCATTCCGATGCGGCAGGCAAAAGCGTTCGTGAAAGACACCCCAAGCCACATACGGCAGAGAAGGGTCGTCTCGGATCGGGGTAGGCCAGATGGAATAGTAAGTCGTAGGCATGGGTCCAGGCGGTGAAGACGGGTGTGGAGAAAACCGGGCGTATTCCGCATAGACCTTGCGACATCCTGCGCAAGCGTATTAATCTTTGCTGCTGCGTCGCTTCTTGATAGTGGAATAGGTTCCATCACTCCATTTTCGTGAGCATTCTTAGCTGCATTGTCGGCATGCTCGTTACCGATGATGCCGCAATGGCCTGGTAACCACTGAAAAGATATGTCATGTCCTTCGTCTATTAGGTGATGGTACAGTTGTCGTATTTCGAGCGCCAATTGATCTTGAGGTCCACGACGTAGAGTATTGTGTAGACATTGGAGAGCTGGTTTCGAATCAGTAAAAATGCTCCATTTTTGTGGTGTCTCTTGGTCAATCCTGCGGAGTGCGCTGCGGAGTGCCGCGAGCTCCACGGCTGTCGATGTCGTCTTGTGTGACGTTCTGAACTGGATGGTTTCGGCTCTTGCTGGGAAGATCACAGCTCCTGCAGATCCTCCAACAGTTGTCGAGCCATCCGTGTAAAGTTTGACATGATCTTTGTATTCCTCGTGTAGCATGAGTAGAATCATCTGCTTTAAAGCTGGCGCCGAGAGCTCCGCCTTCTTGCGAATCCCCGGCACTGTCAAGCGCAGTTTTGGTCGGTCCAAGCACCAAGGAGGTGTTAGTATCCGTTCCGGAGGTGTGTAGACTGTTGGAAGGCACTCACGGAAAGTCAATACTCTCTTACAGAAGGAGGCACTCGGTCGATCTTCTGGAAGCGAAGCTAGGTGGTGGGCAGGGGCGCGAGCAAGGTGTCTAATATGAGCTCTAAGCACCTCCAAAGTAATGTGCACTGTGGCCGGATGATCTTTGGCGATTGCGATGGTTTCCGCTGTTGATGTACAGCGTGGTAATCCAAGACAAACTCTGAGTGCCTGGCCCTGGGCGTTTTCTATTGTGCGTATACTGCTTTTGCAAGCGTTCGTCAGAACCGGCAAGCTATACCGCAGGTACCCCAGAAACAGCGTTTTGTACAAATGCAACATCGCGTGCACTGATGTGCCCCACGTTTTGCCTCCGAGGAACTTGAAAAGTTGTGCGATGGCCGTTAGGCGCTTCTTTAGAGTGGCCACATGGGGACTCCAGCAGAGATTTCGATCGATCGTGACCCCCAAAAACCTGTGGGTCCTGGCGTAGCAGACACTGTGTCCATTGATGGCGATGGGATATGACGTCATTGCCTTCCGCGTGAACGCGACCAGCGCCGATTTCTCAGGAGAAATCTCGAGGCCTTGTTCTCTAAGGTACGCCGATATTGAATTCGCTGCTTTCTGGAGTCTCGCACGTACCTGAGGACGTGTTACACCTGATGTCCAGGCACAAATATCATCTGCATAGAGAGATATCTGCACGGAATCTGGTATGCGTTCAACGAGACCGATCAGAACCAGGTTGAACAGTGTGGGGCTCAATACACCACCTTGAGGAACACCACGGTGTGTATAATGTTCAGAAGTCGGCCCATCATCAGTTTGCATAAACAATGATCTCATATGTAGGTAGCATTGGATCCAGCGGTACACTCGCCCACCCAAACCAACTGACTCGAGGGCGTCAAGTATGGCTTCGTGAGAAACATTGTCATATGCTCCTTTCACATCTAAAAATAGTGCGACAGATAACCGTCTGCTCATTTTCTGGTGTTGTACGTAGGTCACCAGGTCAATGACATTGTCAATGGAGCTCCGAAGACGACGAAAACCGGCCATGGCGTCTGGATATATTCTATGGCGTTCTAGGAACCACTCGAGTCTGGCAAGGATCATTCGCTCCATCAGCTTCCCTACGCAACTAGCCAGCGCTATTGGGCGGTATGATGTCAGCTCTAGAGGCGATTTTCCAGGTTTGAGAAGTGCAACCAACCGGCTTGTTTTCCACTCTCTGGGGACCGTTCCATCTCTCCAAGACTCATTGAATACTTCCAGCAAAGCACTTCGTGCTCGATCACCGAGATTGCATAATAGGCGGTATGATATGCCATCCGGCCCAGGCGATGACAATCGATTGCATGAAGCAAGAGCCACATTCAGTTCTTCCATTGAAAAAGGCAGGTCCAGGTGCGGGTCAAGTGAATGTGGCGTGTAATGAGCAGTAAGGGCTTCTGTGCAATTTGGTGGGCCCGCAATCTTCCTACAAAAATCTTCCGCTACCTCGATATCCCTTCTATTTTGGAAAAGGGCCAAGGCTTTAAACGGAAAACGTTGTTGGGGAAATGTGCGTAGGCCTCGCACGGTTCGCCATATTTGAGAAAGCGGTTTGCGAGGGTCTAGACTCGCGCAAAATTTCGCCCACCGTTGAAACTCCAGTTTGTCTATACGACGCTGGATCTTCTTTTGCATGCGCCTGGCCATCCGTAGGTCTTGAATGGATTTTGTGCGTCGATATCTACGCTCCGCACGCCGACGAGTCGCACGGAGTCGCTCTAACTCCATGTCCGTTTCTGAGGGCCTTGAAGAATATGCCAGCGTGCGCATCGCACTCTGCGCTGCTTGTTTGATCGCTTGCTCAATGTCAGAGGTTAAGCCTTTTTCACAAGCGTGTTCAATGTTGGTTTTGAATGCTGAAAGATCGATCTTCCGTACGGTTTTCGGCGGGTGGTCGCTAGCAAAGCCTTCGATGGTGAGATAACTGGGGATGTGATCGCTACCATGTGTCTCGATGTCTAAAAACCACTTAACGCTTGTGGCGAAGCGACGTGACACGAACGTCAAGTCCAAACAGCTGCTGTACGTTGATCCTCGCAGAAATGTAGGGCTCCCATCATTAAGTAGAGACAGTTCATGAGTCGATACAAATGAAGCCAGCCTCCGGCCCGTGGTATTGACTTTTGAACTTCCCCAGATTGGGTGGTGGGCGTTGAAGTCTCCTATAATTATCCACGGATCCGGGACGCTCGAAAGAATGTCATCCAGTCTTTGGCAATCAAAACGGGCTGAGGGAGATAAGTAGACACCTATTAATGTGAAGGTGAGGGTTTTCTGCTTCACAGTCAGGCAAACATATTGGTTCTCATCATGAGGCGACACAGGTTGAATGATGTAGGTAAGCTCCCGACGAATATACACAATGACCTTGCTGCTTTCGTTTCGGGCTTTGGACGGGACTGATTCGTAGCCAGATAGCCTGATCGGGTTTGATAATTTCGGTTCACATATTACGATGATTGGGAAAAGGTTAGAAAACACGTACTGACGAAAATCGGAAATCCGTGATCTAAGTCCTCTTGCGTTCCACTGGATGACTGATGCTTCTCTGACGTCTTTGCGGAACGATTGTTGATCTCCTGCCATGACTCTACGCGAGGGAGGCGAGGACTGGGCTCAGCGCGTCCAACACCTGTAACCCGCTTCGAGCGGTTGGAGTTCCCAGGCTTCTTAGTATGTCTGCCATGACAGCGACGAGGGATCGTAACATCGGGATGATCTGTCGATCGACCCTTGACACATCCTCAACGGAAGTAGACTCGGTGGAAGGTGTAGGGCGGCGAGGCCTCGCAGGAGGCTCCTTTGCAGGCTGTGTACGCGGAAGCGTAGGCCACTCATCCGCAGCTGTGAGCTTCTCCACTTCTTTTCGCTTCGTGCTTACTACTTCACTCGTGCTCGGAGGAAATGGGTTATGCGCAACACTCTGTCCTCCACGCCTCCGTCGGCGACTACGTCGCCGCCGTACCCTTTCAGCAGCCTCTCTGTGGGTTGAATTGTCCCTAACCATTTGTTTGATAATGGCGATTTCCTTCTTAATCCGAGGGCATTCCTTGGATGCAGCATCATGCGGACCATCACAGTTTCTGCACTTCAGACTTGTTGCCCGACATGCGTCTGCAGTGTGCGGCTCAGCGCATCGGGGGCATACTGTGGTGTTTGTACATACACTCTTGATGTGACCAATTTTCATGCAGTTATGGCACTGGAGTGGTTTAGGGACAAATGGTCGAACAGGATGTCGGAAGTGTCCCACTTTGACATGCGACGGAATGGAATCTCCTTTGAACATTATCTTTACACATCGGGTGTTTCCGAGGCGAAGTACATTCGCGATGAGAACTCCTTCCTTCGCTGGTTTTATGAGAGTTGGGAGGTCCGAGTTTGCTATGGCCAAATCAATGTCGTAGATTACTCCCGCCGTGCAGGCACCGTCCATTGGAATAACCGGTCGTACTTTGATGCCTCCCAAATCTGATACTCTGCGAAGCTTGTCTATGGCGCTGGCAGTCATTGTGTCCACAGCTAGAATATTCTTCCGCGTGTTCACCCGGATATCCTTAATGTCGTTTGGTGCTACCCCCTCAAAGTACATAGAGAGAGCTTGCCTGTTTACTGCTCGAAGGCTGATGGTGGAGTCCTCGGGCATGAAGAGGATGGTGTGCGGCCAGCATTCTCCTTTTGACTGAGACGTTAATGTCCCTGCTGGTGAAGACGACTTGATACTTCTTCTTTTGGCCTTCCTGCTTCTCACGGTCTCGAAGTCGTCATCCGACGAGTCGTCGCCAGTGGCCGAGTACAGTTCCGTGTCCTCGCTGGTGCTCGAACAGGTGCTTCGTTTCCGCGACGAGCTTGCCAAAGGTGGTCTATGGTCGGACATAGCCGCAGAAGGCTCCACGTCCACAGCCATGATGCAGTGACTATCACCGTTGGCCTCACTGGTTCTGGGCCAGGCGCGCTGATTTACCGAGGAGCTCGCCATAGCAGACCTCTGGCTGGGCGGACCAGTGGATGACTCCGCGTCCATCGCCTTGGGGCAGGGAGCAGCGTCTCCCGTAGAAAGCGAAAAACTTGATAACAATGCTCGGAGCCGAAAGCAGAAGCGTTCTATGAAGAGACACTTCGTCGTCGTCTCTCCTCCCCATCCAAGACGCCACATAAAGTCACGGAGGTGACCAGGCAAAAACGATGCTGTTATCGCGCTCAACGAGACATGTCTCGATCGTGCTAGACGGGCTGGAGGAACCAGAGGAAGCAGAAGAGCCGCCGTTGTATCTACGATGCGGCTTTCAAGAATGTCCACATCGGGACAAACCTGCTGCGCGTGTCGATAAAATGCTACTGCCGTTGAGTAAAATGCAGGCACGTTAAGTGTTTGCGGTGCAGAATTAAGCCGTGCATCAGGTAGTAAATAGCGTAGTTTGGTGCCCAAGAAATAACAGGCAAGATCACGCGCGGGGCACTGATCACCATGCAACAACCGAAGTAAGAATCGTAGGGCAAGCAGCCGGCAGCGAACAGAGACGGATGGGAATGCGAATCCACCGCAGTTTCTCGGTTGCCCAAGAGCTGCTCGGCAAACCAGCTCTGTTCCACCCGACCGCTGCATACTAGGGCAAGCCCGCAACGTTACTTCGCTAATATGCTTCAAGAAGTAGCATTTCGAGTGAAATATTTCATGGTAGAGATACAAGTTTGTGTCTCTGGTTTTAAACAAGAAGCTTGAGTGTCTTGGTAAATATCGTAGAAGACTCCGACACATTTTTTTAGCCAAAGATATTGTTTTAGGTAGTAACAACGAACCTTTAACTTGACATACAGGTGACATAGAAATGTGGTAAAATCAGTTTCAAAAGCAAAGCATACCTGAGCGTTCCTTAATCACTTTTGGCGTCTATCAAGCCACTTATGTCTGGGCGCTCTCGCATGACCCCCTACCTCTACCGGAGTACGTCACAGTGTGACGTCACCGGCGCACATGAAGGCGGTGGCTAGTAAAGCAGCCCAGTTGGTGGCTGGTGAACGGACAAACGGAAGGACAGATGGATGGGCGCATGGACGAACTGACGGATGTTTCCCCCAACTCATCATGCACTCAGTGCATATGCTGTGATTTTTTAACCGTGTATGCTAGGTACTAGAGCTGGAAACACAAACCGCGTTTTTATCCCACAGGAAAACGCCACAGGAATGGCGCCACAGGAACGACCGGAACGGCGCTATTGGCTGCGCGGTGCAAAAAAAAAAACGTTATCCATCTAACGCTGAGTTTTCACGTGCGAAACGCCGTTATGGACGCTACGTCATGCATTCGCATGTACTCACAATTCCCTTCGGAGAGGTGGGGGCCTTTTTTTTTCTTTATCGGATACTGCCGGCTGCCTCTTGGGAGCCATGGCAGGAGTGGATAAATAACATTACTATATTGCGTAATCCATCGTTTCAGTCGATAAACCGATAAAACATCACAGCATATCCAAGGAGTGCATGACGATGAGTGGGGCAAAGCTTCGGAGGGTTCAATCAGGAAACGATGAATCGATCATTCGTCCATCTGTCCATTCATCCGCCCGTTTGTCTAACTGCCTATCTGTATGTCTGTCCGCCCACCTTGTGAACACTCCAAGTACCACCTTCTCGAATCTTTTCGTCATATATTCATTATATACGTGGACCGTCATCTAGCGGTCATTCCAAGAACTAAACAAGGGGTCACTACCTACAACAACAAACATTGAGAACGCACGACTCACGGCTTGAAAAGCTTTGCCCCGAAAAATACACATCAGAAAAAAAAGCGCACATTGTGGAAGAAGAATTTTCTCCGATGTAGCATTCATGGCAATGACGGACGCAGTGACGTTGCGAGTGCTTGCCACACTTGACACAAGAGCTATGCCTTTAGTAACGCTGTTGGACAAAGGAAACACCAGGACATCGCCATGGTCGATGTCCTTGGATGGTAAAGTCACAATGCACCCTTGACGTGGCAAAAGTTTAAAATTTTCTGCAATGAACCGGTGAGGTGGCTGGTAGATGTCTTCGTCGAACATGAAGTCTGTATCGGTAAGGTGCAGAACACGTTCTCGTCGACAAATTGCGCCCGAGGAAGAAGACAGAAAGTCGCACCATGAAATTACTTGGTGAGAGCACCGGGTGAGGACAGTGAACAGGATGTAGTGAAATATGTCACCGATAAAAAAATGGCAGCATATCCACGGAGTGAATGATGGATAGTGGGGCGAAGCATCCGTCCGTCCATTCGTTCTTTCTTCCGTCCATCCATGCGTTCGTCTGTGTGGCCGCCCGTGCGTCCATCCGCCTGTCCGTGCGTGCGTCTGTTCGTGCGTCCGCACGTTATTCTGTGCATCCGTCCCTGCATTTTGTCCATGCATCCCTCCTGCGCCCGTCCATGCGTCCATTCGTCCGTGCAGCCATCCGTGCGTCCATCCATGCATCTGTCTGAGTGACCGTTCGTCCACCTATTCAACACAAGTACCACCTTCTCGCATTTTTTCATCTTATATTCCTCATATAGAAGCACCGCCATCCAGCGGACATTCCAAGGACTGTACGAGAGGAGGCACACGCACACTTTCTTACGGCTTCCGCTTCGTGTCTACTTCCCACCTTTAACCACCTCGAGTTCATGGTATATGCTATAGTTCATTGTATTCATGGCACTGCGGCCCAACGCTCGCTAAACCTTTCTAAAACCTAAAAGGTTACGCCCAGCGAGTATAACGTAGCAAATCTTTTTAGGGGCGAAGCTCCTTGTTTAGAAAAAATTTATTTACAGCATGTACAGAACACAAAGCTTCATACCATTCCAGTAACAGGGCATACACACCTCGGCACATCTATATTTCACGACTAACATCACTACGTTACAGTGAAGACATTTGCTCTAATATACATGACAATGTTGGCATATATGTACACAAGAACTCAATGCAATATCATGATACAATGGTATAACGATACAATAGATGCAATGAAACACGATATGTAACAAATGAAATCTTATAAAACAACTCAACGGGCGCTGCTTAGCACCAAGTCGTTCGAAAAATGAGTTGTATCCTTTCGTGTTTCACCTTGACAAAAGGGCACGACCAATGCCGCAGAAACTCTTGCTCTCCGAGGAAGAAAAGCTCCTCGGAGAGGAACGCGAGAATCTCTCGTCGCATTCTCCCCAGTATCGGCCACAAAGCACGCCGGTGGCAATTGGCAGGTACGGCCTCACATCGGTTTCTCCAAAGGCTGAACAGCCCCGCAACTATTAACAGAGCGGAGAAGCGGCTACGCGGAAATCGGCCGTTGGACACGAAAGTTCGCACACCCTGTCCCCGAAAACCAGCATTAACCGCACGCCAAAAAAGGCGAAAAACCACACATTCAAACGTCGCATGTCGATTGGTCTCTACCATGACACAGTTAGGGCAAGTGGAAGTGCAAACCACCTGCCGTCGCTGCAACCGATCTCGCGTGGGGAGCAAGCCCCAGCCCAACCTCCAGACAAAGTCTTTGAGATGCCCTGGCAACACTGCGGCAGTTATTGGTTTCCAAGCGCGGTTCATTACAGATTGACGATGCTGGGGCACCAAGGGCTGTAGAACGGCGGCCATTGTGTCCACCACTTTAGAATCGGCCACCACTATCTGTGGGCACGTAGCTTCCAAACTTCGGTGAAATGCCAGAAGGACTCGATACAAAGATGGTGATTCAGTTGATTGGGGACCTTTGTTTATTTGACTATCCGGCAAGAAGACACGTAGTGATGGCCCCAGATGGTAGCGAGCCAGTGTCTGAGCGGGCATGCCATCATTGCTTAGTATTCGCAATAGAGTGCGGAGGCACAATGTATAAGCCGTGACGGAAACGTCGGGGAATGCAAAACCGCCTTGATCTCGCGGTTGGGCTAACGCTGGACGCGATAACAATTCTGTGCCACCAGACCAAAAAAATGAACTGATGCAGCTTTGCACTTTCCTGCAGACGTGGAGCGGTGGTTTAACAGAATGGCAAAGGTACCAAAATTTTCCTAGGTACACCTATTGAGTTAAGTATCGACATTCCAAGAGGGGGAATTCGAAATACCTGGCTGCTTTGATATCACTTAGAAGCGTTTGTACAACGGATGACCAGATGCTATCCTGTATACCAAATGCAGTGAAAGTAACTTCGAGTATTGAAATCTCAGGAGACCACTGTAAAGGCGACGTGATGTTCATACGACCGCTGGGGTTGCCAATGAAAAATACTGGCTTTTAGAAAAGTTTAACCTTGCACCGGAGATAATACCGAAATCATGGAATGTATCAAGAGCATGCTACAGCGACTGTTCATTATGTACACATAGAGTAATATCATCTGCATATGCAGTGACCTTTACTTGAGTGTTACCGGGTAGAGGTAAGCCACGAATCTGCGGGTGATGTTCAACGGCCCTTAAGAAGGGTTCTAATGCAAGGATAAATAACACTGGGGAGAGGGGACACCATCGACGGACCCCACGCGTGACTCTAAATGCGTGACTCTAAATGCGTGACTCTCACGGGAATCTAAGTAAAGGGTACTTTCTGAATTAGTGTCCGTCGCGTGGATGAGGTCAATGAACTTATCCGGGAATCCGTATGCATGTAAAACATTTAGTATGTAGCCATATTCTATGAAATCAAAAGCTTTCTCTTGATCTAATGAAACCAACAGTCCTTGCGCACATCGGCTAGTGGTGTATTGAATGATGTCACGCGTTAACCACGTATAGGTGTGTATTTCTCGGCCCGGACCAAAACAGACCTGGTGGGGAGCAATAATGTTGGAAGAAATGAACTGATTCGGCGCACCAAAATGTTGGCCAAGAGCTTGTAATCTATATTCAGCAGGGTAATAGGGCGCGAATCTTCTGGTCGCGTGGACATTGGGTCTTTCTTGGAAACTAGTGTTATACGGCCTTTGTGGAAAGAGGTTGGAAGTGTAATATCTTGGAAACACTTGCGAATGACGCGTGACTTAGTTGGACGAATGATAGGCCAGAACTGTATATAAAACTCTGCAGGGAGTCCGTCAGACCCTGGAGCCGATCCCTTTTTCATTGCGTCGAATGCGCCTTTGATTTCGTCATCGGATGGTGGTGATAGGAGGACGTCATTTGACATGTTGGAATCATGAGGTAAATCTTTTAGCAGAGGATGCGAAGAAACGGATCCTGGGTAACAGACATTAGCACCAGATCGAGCTATTGACTCAAAGTGTTGAGTGAATTCCTGAAAGTCGCGCGTACCCGCAGCAGCTGGGGTGATAGAGTTCAGCGAGTGGGCAGGCGAGCCTGGTGGACAAAGCAGAGCTCTGCGTGCATACCTTAGCACCTCAGGGTGCGCACACGGTGCACGTCTACAGCGCCAAGCTGCAGCCGAGAGTGAAGAAGCACGCATAATACGTTGGTACCGTTCAACGAGCTCCTCTTGCGATGCCCGCATTACAGTGGAAAGACTGGGATCTCGATTGGCAATGCGTATCTTCTGGATTAACAATGACGCATCTTTCGACATGCGGGTGCAAAGTCCTCTGCCCGACGCACTGCAATGATGGTGCCACTGTTCTTTGAAGCGATGCCAATTAGCTACATCCGCCCCAATGAGCAATGCGCGTAACGCTCGGGATAATTTCTCCGTAGCCTGAGAGTCCTGGAGGATGCGGCAATCGAGACGCCATGGTCTGTGAATTGTTGGCGTCCCCGCTGGCAGATGGAGAGAGAACATAACCGGCCGATGGTCGCTAATGTACACTGGTGTCAGTGGCAATGATATTACCCCGGTGTCGTAAACGTAGGTAATGAGACTGGGGGATGCATACATGCGATCAATTCGGCTGCTCGACGCTGCTCGACGCCAAGTATAGGCATAATTACTGCCATGCACACATTGATGAATGTCACTCAATGCCGATTGCTGCACTAGACGTTCGAGTTTTCTGGCATTCCAGTTTCACCGGCCGCCACCCGGACCTTGAACGTCTGCGCGTGAGTCTAAGACACAATTGAAATCCCCTAAAAGTACCACATGTCGGGAATATAAAAAGAACGCATCAAGAGATTGGAAGAACGCGTTTGAGTTCTCGCGTGCCGCTGGGGCATACACAGCAACAAATCTTATTCTTAACGAAACAAAGGTGCAGTCGAACGCCAGCACGCCTCCGAAAGCATCGAAGGAAACATGATGGTCACGTAAATGACGTTGGTTAAAAATAATGACTCCGACGCCAGTCGAACGCGTGCTGGTGTACAAAAAGAAACAATCAAAATTGAACGCGCGCTTGAAAGCGAGTACATCAGAAAGCTTGAAAAAATTTGTTTCTTGCACGAACAGCAAATCACAGTGCACTGAACGAGCAAAAGCCAATACCTCAGCCTGTTTTTGTGGATTTCGGAAACACTTAACGTTAAAAGTAATACCTTTTAGAGTAAGAGCCATGGGGAAAATGAAAACATAGTATAGGATCACGCAAATGCAGGGGTACCTTTATCAAGTGCGGGAGCCGGTGCCCCGCAAGTGGCTGAGTCATTTTTTCCGGCCAGGCGATCCACCGGAGGCTCGGGGCTTCCGGGATCGCGTCGAAGTCCGCAGGGGACTTCTGTCTCTCGTGGGGGCTTCTAAGTCACGAGTAGTTATCCGGTGGCGTTTGGTGTGCGGGTTTTTGAGCGAGGATGGTACAAAGACGTCTCCACTGTCCTGGCTTATGTCACTGGGGCTGGTGTCTTCGTCAATTTGTAGGGGCGCCTCACTCTTGGTGCTGTTGGAGTCCTCGTAGATGCAGGCGTCGTCGTCTTGAGATGTAGACTCCTCGATGACACCTGAACTTGTTGTCGACAGAGCAGCAACGCGAGGAGCCTCAGATTCAATATTTCCATCCGAGACGCCGTCCTCACGAGGCGCTTCGTCTGACGAGGGCTTGGCCTGCGATTCCTCAGAAATGGCCACGGGACGCGGGGAGCTTAAGTTTTCAGTACTTGTAGGGATTACCAGGTCCGGAGTCGTTGGGGACGCAGTGGGCGTCTGGTGCCGCGTCACGATTGGCGCACCTTGGTCGTGGTCGGTTACCACGGCTCGCGTTGACGAATCGTCGCACTTGATCTTAGATGGCGTTCCTGGTTAAAGTGGAGGGAAATCCTTGAATGCCGCCTCGGAATACGATGGCCTGATGGTGCAGGCCACGGTGGCATGCGTTTCCCCACAACGGCGACATGGCAGCGAGCAGCCTTTCCCGTCGTGGCCATAAACGGCACACCTTCCACAAAACGGAGCTGTGCAGTTCATGCGGAAATGCCCACTGTCTCCACATCGACGGCACACTCGCTGGATGCCTTTATAGTCAAAGGTTACTCGATGGCCCGCGACCTTGAGGTAGTTGGGCACCGGAGACGAAGCCTTCATTTCCATGCGGACGTATCGCGTCCCAGTGGTCACGGTTGGGCGCGATCCCATGAGTCCTCTGGTGATGTGCAGCACCTTCCCATAGGGAGAGAGTGCTTGTGCGAGGACTTCGCTGGGTACGCGGCACGGCAGAAACAGGACGGTCACTTGGGTCACTTGGGGTCCCAGGGGTACGATGGTGACGCCCTCTCCTCGGATGATAAGGTGCGACGCGTCTACGATTTGAGCCAGTGCGGCCTCACTGTTGACGGTAACTTGGTAGTTCCGGCCTCCAAAGTGCTGAACGCAGTACACTTCTTCGATTCCTACTATTGAAGACGTCGCGTCAACGACGTCTTCGGGACTAGTCCCCTCGGGGATGACTACGTCGAAGGCTAGCGCCTTCTTCGGGGGCTGGCTTGCCATTACGGGCGTCCGCCGGCCCAGGGACGCCCTGAGACGCTAACGACGACAACACTACCAGGCAGCCTGGCAGCGCCTCCGATGTCTCCGATGTGCGTGGCTTGTGCGTCCCTCGTAGTACGTAACCACCAGTGGCACATACCCGAAATAACGGTCCTTACGATTTTACCTCCACGGTGGTTCCGGTGAGAGATTTCTTCTGTGCGTTGTTGAACAATAAAAGATAGTGCTCAATGCACATGTTAATGGCTGCAAAGGGGGAATGAGAGACAGGAGCATTCGGCCTTTAGGTAACGCGCACGTTGCGATCCCCATTAGCAGCTATTGGCATGTACATTGAGCACGATCTGACAAGATAGGGTTGCTACGTTATACTCGCTGGGTGTAACCTCCTTGGTTTTAGAAAGGTTTAGCGAGCGTTGGGCCGCATAGCAATGAATACGGTGAACTAGTATATACCATGAACTCGAGGTGGTTAAAGGTGGGAAGTAAACCCGAAGCGCAAGCCGTAAGAAAGTGTGCATGTGCCACCTCCCGTTTAGTCCTTGAAATGTCCGCTGGATGGCGGTGCTTCTATATGGAGAATATTTGATGAAAAGATGCGGGATGGTGGTACTTGGAGTGCTGAATAGATGGACGAATGGACACACAGACAGATGCATGGATGGACGCATGAACGGACGCAGGCGCGGATGCATGGACAAACGCAGGGACGGACGCACGAACAGACGCACGCACGGACGGGTGGATGGACGCATGGACGGTTACACAGACGTACGCAAGAACGGACGGAAGCAAGAACGAATGGACGGACGAATGCTTCGCCCCACTCCCCACCATTCACTCCGTGGATATGCTGCCATTTTTTTGTCTTCTGTGCGTTGTTGAACAATAAAAAATTAACCGCGTGGGCGTAAACTAAAAGCCAAAGTCTCCTGTCTCTCATGCCCCCATAGCAGCCATTGGCATGTACATTGAGCACTATCTTTTATTGTTCAACAACGCACAGAAGAAATCTCTCACCGGCACCACCTTGGAGGTCAAAATGTTATACTTGTTACACACTACTACAACGGCTACGAGGGACGAACGGTTGTCTCTATAAAAAGCTTCACGTCGGCTACTGACTCCGGTTTGCAAGTGCTAAGGACGTCCCTGATCCTTCTACGTCAGGGGCGTCCGTCAGTAGGAGTCATAGTGTCTGTCGCGTCTTCGACGCCTTCGAAGGCGCTTGTCTTCGACGTTGTTGTCCCTACGGGGACTAGTGCCGAGACCGTCGTTGATGCGACGGCTTCAATGGTCGGCCTCTCAGAGGTATACTGCGTGCAGCATCAGTGAGCTCGAAACTTCCAAGTCACCGTGAAGAGCATGGCCTCCATGTCTCCAATCGTCAATGCTGGCTGCCTGGTGATTGGCGGCGAGCGTGCTCAAGTCGTTCCCGTTGGCCCACAAGTGACCAACGTCGCCTGCCTGTTCCTGCCATCGTTCGTCTCAAACGAAGCTCTCGTCTAAGCGTTATCCCCTTATGGCAAGGTACTCACTGTCACCAGTGGTTTGATGAGCGGGGGATGCGGCGTACTCACTGGAACGCGGTATGTATGAACGGAGATGAACGCCGCTAATCATGTGCCGAACTACCTGCGCATCTCCGGTCACCGTGCTACGTTCGACTACCGTGGTCTCCTGCGTGTATGTCGAAGATGCGGCTCAGCGGACCATCTACGAGCCCAGCGCAAAACACCATATTGTGGTCGCTGCGGTGTGCACGGTCACGTTAGTGAAGGATATGACCACCCGTGTCGACGCTGCGGGGACGGCCACCCAACTGTGGATTGCCCTGTCCGCCGCTCTTACTCAGACGCTGCCGCTGGTGCCTTTCCAACACTGACACCAGCAACGGAACCAACTACCGACTCGGGGGATGCAGAGGAGGTCACTGACGCTGTGCTGGCCTCACCCCTACAAGATCCTTCAAACTAAGCGCACAACGTAAGCACGATTGTCGATGCGACGCTTGGCGCGTCGGCCTCACCACTGGTGCAGGAACCGTGCGCTTCGAAAGACGCAACTCACTGCCCTGCAAACGGCGTCGGCGTCTCTTCTTTGACGCCCCTTGATGTTCAGTGCGCAAATGACTCCAGTTCTCAGGCTGCTGCTGTTGGAGTTGACCCTACGACCCCTGTTATTTCGGAAAACAGTGCCGAAAATATCACAGCCTCTTCTGTTGTGGCCGCTCCAACAATTTCGACATCGCGTCGTACACGTAAAAAGTCGCCGACACAAAGGGTGCCTACACCAGCCTGCCGAGACGTGGGCAGTGCTGCCAGCATCAAGGATGTGGATTCAAGCGTGCCGGCGGCTGAGTCCTGGACCTCCACAGGACACGTCTTCAGAAGACGGCTTCAGACTGGGACTGGATAGTAGCATCGAACTGTCTTGCTTTGCCGATTTTGACGTCGACATGGGAGCTCCACGTGAAACAAAGCGAGGGCACACTTCCAGCTCTTGCTCCGATGAACACAGTGATGGCCGTGGTAAATCCCAATGTTCCAAAAAACCTCGAGCCTTTCCTGGAGGGTCGAACAGTGCGTTGTAATTTGGTTGAGGAAGTGTCCCCTGGACACTTTCCAGAACACCGTCTAGAACTATGCGTCCAGGTTAGTGTTTACTTCTTATTATGGCTACTACACTGCATAATATTTCATTGAACGTTCAGGGTTTGCGCAGTCCGGCAAAGCAGGCTGAAATGATTAGTGTCGCCCGCGCTGCAAATTGTGATGTTTTGTGCCTCCAGGAAACAAATTTCTTCTCGCTATCCGACGTGCTTGCTTTTAAACGAAACTTCAACATAGATTGTTATTTGTCTTTCGCTACATCTCGTTTCACGGGAGTTGGTATTATTATTTTTAATCGAACTCTATTACGGGATCATCATGCTTTTTACGGTGGCTTGGGCAGGGTTTTGGCTTTTGACTGCAGCTACTTTTCTTTCAGATTAGGGATACTATGTGTGTATGGGCCAGCGCAAGCTGAACAGTCTAATGACTTTTTAAGAGACCTGGATGTGTTTTTTCTTGACGGTCGTGATGTCATTCTGATTGGGGACTTCAACTGCGTTCTACATACGCGAACCGACGTACAAGGTCCTGGCTGAGCAGGTCTGCTTGGAATTCACGCGAGCTGCGACGCCTTGTCCACCACTTTTCATTACTGGACGCGCAAAATGTAGGGCACGGAAATACCTTTGTTTGGACATGGCGACGCGGACGATCCTCCAACGGGCTTGACCGGGCTTAAATCCCACGAGCGTTAGAGGCGTTTGTCTCCGGTTTATGCGTTCCGTCCTTCCCACCTTCTCCTGTGTACGTATCTGATCATCGGCCTATTGTCTTGAAGCTCGAAGTTTCATTTTCTTTTTCGGAAAAGCCATGGCGTCTTGATGTTCGCGTCCTGCAGGACGCGCGCTCAAGATCAGATTTGTCACGCGCAATACGTGTGTCGCTCACAGTGTCTGGTCCTGAAGATTGGGATGCGCTTAAAACACAGTGGCGCCTGCGTTGCGCAGTAGAGGGGCGTTCGCTTTGTCGACGCGTTTATGAAGATCTTGCTGATACTGCGATGAAGTTACGCATTGCTTTGCGCGCCGAGAGACCTTCTCCTGTAATGCGAGCGTGGCAGCATGAACTGCGTGAACGCTTTCAGCGCTTGACTGCTGCTTCGTCCCTGGCGGCAGCAGCATGGCGCTGTAGACACAACCCATGTGCACATCCCGAAGTGCTGCGCTATGCGAGACATTCGGTTTTTGGGCATTCACAGCCATCTGTCTCTATGACAGCACAAACACCACCTGCGCAGCGGCTTCCTACGCGTGATCGATCTGTTTTCTTGGCGCATTTGGAAGCAATGTCGTGTTCGGCCGTGCTGACTAACTGTGATGAAACACCACCAATGCTTAGATGTTTGCCCCGTATTCCTCAAGAAGCTGCGGATTGCCTGCACATCCATCCGACGGCTGAAGAGGTAAAAGCGGCACTGAAATCTATAAAACGTGGAACGGCCCCTGGGCCAGACGGTTTTCCTGTGGAGTTTTACTTGACATTTTGGGATGAGATTCGTGCTACCTTTACCGTGGTTATTCGGGGATGCTACGAGGACGGTGTCTTTCCATCAAGTTTTCAAAATGAGCGCATTGTGCTTATTCCAAAGGGTGATGCTTCCTCTGTTAATCCTGAAGATTGGAGACCTATCACGCTCCTCAACGTTGACTATAAGATATTCGTGGCGGTAGCCGTTCAATATTTGAGGGGTCTGTTGAACACCCTGGTAGGTCATCACCAGACTTCGTCAGTGCTTGGATGAGAAATACACAGCTTGTCATTTACCACACGGGATATCATAGCCTATACTCTGTCGCGATCTGCGCGTGGTACCCTTGTGTCTTTGGACCAGGAAAAAGTGTTTGACCGACTAGACCACGCCTATATCCTTAAAGTGCTCACAGCCTTTGGCTTTTCTCACTCGTTTGTGGAAATAATTAAAATTACATCTGAAAGCACACTAGTCTGAAAAGCACACTAGTTCTGGATGGCTGGGAAAGTGCCGCCTTTTCCACAACACGTGGGGTCCGTCACGGATGTCCATTGTCTCCTGTGCTATTTGTCCTCAGCCTTGAGCCATACTTGCGTGCTCTCCATTGTCTCCTGTGCTATTTGTCCTCAGCCTTGAGCCATACTTGCGTGCTCTTGACGCGGATTCACGTGTCCGGGGTCTTGCGCTTCCTGGTAGCGGTGTCGTGAAAGTCACAGCTTTCGCTGATGATATAACCTTGTACCTTTTTGATGAAGATAGCCTTTCATGCAGCCTGCGCGTATTACGGCGACATTTCAGGTGCAGCGTTGAACATCTCCAAATCCCGGTATTTCTTCATTGACTCTCGAAACTCCAAGCTTAGCACCGATTTTCCCATTCAGCCGGTCGCGTCTCTTCGTATTTCAGGTATTTCATACAACCACTACGGCATTTGCGAATCCGTTTGGTTAAACGCTCTCGAAGAAGTAAGACTGAAAATTCAGGATGCACGGGTTTTTTACTTCCCGCTTCTTGAGCGGAGGTACCTTGCGCAGACTGTGTTTTGCGGTCACATTTGGTACCTTTCTCACGCCGTGAAACCATCTTTACGTATCGTGCGATCACTGCACTCTGCTTTGTGTTCCTTGTTTTGGTCAGGCGGCACTGAGTTGTTCTGTCGCGCGGCACTGGGACAGCAGCGTTCTCAGGGAGGCTTTGCTTTCCCTTCAGTGTCCATACGCTGTCGGCTGCTGGCATTGCGCTTCCTTTTGCGCCTAGTGCAAGGGGAGGAATCTCCCGCACGAAAGCTTGCATATTACTTTTTGGGTACTCAACTTCGGCATTTGATGCCTAATGTGCAACTTAACAGGGGGCCGCAGTCAATAACACTTCCTGCGTTTTATGCAAGAACTGTTGCATTTTTTCACCATGTCAAGTCAAGCTGTCTTGACATAAATGTTTTGAACAGCCACATAGTTGAGAAAACTGCTGCTTTGTTGCCTCCGCTGGTCCCGCCAGCCCGCCGTGCTCGCTCTAGACGAGTGTCTTGGAGCACCTTAACGGCTTCTTTTCTGCCTGGACACCTCCGGGACTTCATGTGGCGCCTGAGATGGGGTGTGCTTCCCACTCTCCACCGCCTCGAAAGGTGGAGAATAGTCCAGTGAGCAACATGTCCGAGCTGCTCCCTTCGGGAAACAAATCAGCAATTTCTGAGGCATTGTGTCTTTGCTCGCGTTTTTTAAAGAGCCGTATATGCCGGATTTCGCTGCCTCAGAGTAAATCTCTTCGTTTCTTCTGGACGTTGTTCGCGAGGCCGCTTCGCTTGTATTCTCATTGTTGCCGGCTTTTTCTGCCTCTAGCGCAGCCGCTGCGAGGCGGTTGCAGCGGGCCGCCGCCGCCGCGCGCTCTACCCGATCCTGGAAAGATTGTACTCGTAGATGCTGTCTGTTTTGTCGGAGGAGCTCTTCTTTCTCGGTGAAGAGGAATTTCTTCGCCACTGGTTTTGCCCTTTTGTGTCGGTCTGTGACGGACGAGTGAAACTTGTCTTTCGGCTGGCCTGGTATTGGTAGGCTGATCTGTCGATGCGCCGGCAGAAATGGCATACCAACATGTAAATATGCAAAATGTACATATTTATGTTTTATTTGTGTCTCTTGTTTACCTTGGTATATTTTTTGTGGTTTGTGTTTATGTGAACCAACAAATGTACATGTTCTTTCAACGTCATCTCATATCTATGTTCATGTAAATGACGTCTGTTTTGTCATCATCGTTAGAGTATGTATAAGAAGGAAATGTTCTGTTGAGTGTTATTGACATTTGTGGCAATAAATATTTTCTAAACAAAATGCGGGCAGTATGAAGAGCGAAAGGGTGAATGGCGTTCCCTCGTGCTGAGACTAGAGTGGGTTTGTGATATGGCGTCATGAGTTTTTTCAGACGTTTACAGAAACATAGCTAATCACAGAAAATTTCGCACTGGTGTCTACCAAAGCATTCACGAGAACGTCAACTACGACGAAAACCATATTGAATGGGCGTGCTAGAGGAATATCAATCTTACTCTTACATGCAGTTTCTCTTCCAAATACTGAATCATTTTGTTTTTCGATCAGTTGTCAGTGGTAAACGAGGCAGGGCGAAGGGGAGAGGAGGAGTGACGATAAGGTGAAGGCGAGTGGCATCGGTTTGAAGGCTAAGTGTTCAGCGCCTTAGTCGATGCGGGCGGAGATGCAGAGCGCTGCTCTGGGGAGACGAATAGCGCCTGGCATGGGAATTGCTACTAGAATAGTCCCGTTCACGCATGTGCTAACCCCATCGATCGTCCTGCTGACGCTTGCGGCAAAATTGCGTTATATTTCTTAGGTATCCGCAGTAAAACATATTTGTCGAGACGGGTGCCAAGATGGGTAGCATAGAGGGTTCGGCGCATTGATGACGCACATTCATGTAGTTAGATGGAGGGTACGGCGGCATCGACCGTAAGTGGACCGCTGGTGCTGCCGCAACCGACGCGAACGATGGCAGCGCAACGTATAGTTTACGTTGCAAGGAGGCGTTGATAGGGCATTGAATGGGCATTAAATGAGAAGCTTGGTGAATTATCTGTTCTAAGAACATTTTGTTATGTGGACGATTATCTGATAATTTTGAACTGTCATTAAGAAATCTTTCCTTTCAAGTTCATGCAGGTGTTACAAACCTTTCGTGAATGCCTCTGTCCGCTCGCGGTGACGCACGAGACGCTGGAAAGGGACAGCATCCCCTGTTTTAACCTAAAGATTCCTTTTTTTGGAGTACCGCACGTGCTGGTGTTATGAGTCTCATTCCCAGAAGCCTTTTCTGCCGTTTTCTTCTGCACATAGCAAATTAACAAAAAAATTGATGGCAGATCCACGAGGAGAATGATGATGAGATTGGGCGAAGCTCCTGAAAGTAATACCGCGAAATTTTCTTCCGTTACTTCGCCTGGCGATATTCGTGCTTCCTCACCGCTTTCCATTGTCGAACATTTTCAAGATCTGCTTCGCGACATTGACGAGCTGCCTTGGCCTCTCGTTCCCGTACGGAAGGATCTTGCCGACGCTGACGTGCCGCTGCAGCTTTTTGCTCACGTACGGCGGGATCTTGCCGACGCTGTCTTGTTGATGTGGCTTCTTGTTCCCTTACAGCAGGATCTTGCCGATGCCGACGTGCCGCTGCCGCTTCTTCTTCACGTACAGCGGGATCTTGCTGACGCTGCCTTGCTGATGTGGCTTCTTTTTCCCTTACAGCAGGATCTTGCCAACGCTGCCTTGCTGATGTGGCCTCTCGTTCCCGTACGGAGGATCTTGCCGACGCTGCCTTGCTGATGTGGCTTCTTGTTCCCGTACAGCAGAATCTTGGCGGCGACGTCGCGCAGCTTCCCGGCGCGCTTCTGCCTCGCGTGCTCTCACTTCAAGGTCCTGTCTGCGCGCGCTGCCGCTGCCCTGCGCGCCCGCCTTTCGGCATCCTTATCTATACGAGCACACACCGACGGCAACGACCATCGGCAACTACAAACCTGTATCGATATGGTTTTGAATATAAAACCATTGCTTTAGAAAACACCTGGCGTCTTTCATTAGGCAGCTGGCGTCTTCTTTTTGTTTTGCTTTAGAAATACCTGGCGTCTTTTCGTTTTGCTTTTAGAAAACATCTGGCGTCTTTCGTTGGTTTATTTCACCAATGAACGGTGTTTTGAACAAAACTTTTTGATTGTTTAATCACGCACAGGAGAAATCGCACCAGGGACTACCTTGGAGGTAAACAATGGCTGCTACTGGGAATTAAAGACAGCAGAAGTCGGCTTTTAACACTTCTACTTCCACTAATGTTTTCTACTGAAACATACCAACGGCTGCTAATGAGAAATGAGAGACAGAAGAATTCGGCTTTTAGTTAACGCGCACACTGCGAATTTTTTTTCATTGTTCAATAACGCACAGGAAAAATCAGCCTCCGGCACCACCTTGGAGGTCAAAGCGTAGGACTGGTTACACACTACGACTACGACTACGACTACGAGGGACGAACGGGTGCCGCTATGAGGACGTTCGTCCTTAAAAAGCCATCGTACAGTGATTTTTTCAAAACGCTTTAGAGAGGTCCTGCCACCACCTCTTAGAAGCTAGTTTCCTGGCACAGTCAAAGCGCTTAGAAAGAGAAGGGTACCCGTGCGCTTTGCACAATTCTGTGGCGGAGGCTATGCACAGGAAAAGGGAACGTATGGGCATCGGCGGTAACAGAGAAAGCGACACAGCGGAAAAGCGGGAAAATGTGGCAGTCATTCCGTATATGAGTTTTGTGTCACACCGCCTACAGAAGGTAGGACAACGACTAATGTGAAGGTGGTCTTCAGCGCCCCTGACAAGTTGACCCCGTTGACAAACAGGACCTGCCCCGTAAAGAGAAATGGAAAGCAGTGCATGAATAGGCACAGGACGCAGTTTGTCGACTGTGCACAAGGCGTGGTGTACAGGATCCCATTGCCTTGTGGTGGATGTTACGTAGGAAAGACGGGCAGATGCCCAAACGAATGCTTACGTGAAGATGACAATAATGTTCGTAATGACAAAGATGGCTCCCTGGTGCAACACGTGAGCACGTGAGGGTGCACCCCGCTGTTCAAAAAGAAAGCAGTTCTCGGCAGGATTAAAGGAGGGCGCGCTAGTCGCCGAAGAGAGCGGACGCGCATCACGTTGGCTCCGTCTTCCAAGAACTATTTGCCAGTGATTTTCGGTCATTCAGCCCATGAATTTTACAACAACGCGTGCGGAAAGTGACCAGGATTCCACTAACACCTAAATTCAAGGTGGGAAAGGACTTTTTGCCGGATTTGAGAGATTTTCAACCCGCACCCCTTTGGCCCGACGCTCACGAAAGCCGGCCACCCGACGAGACGCCCTGAGCGTCTCCTCTGACGCGGGCGCTTTCTTCGCCCAACAACGATGGAAGTCCAAGTGAACGGGGAGGATATCTCCCCCGAAGAGTTTCTGAAGTGCACGAATTGGTGCACCATCGAATCTAAGACCCAAGTTAACCGCGCAAACGCGCAGAGCAACACCCAGAACGGAGCCCCGTCCTGCACCGGCACGGGAGCGGACTTCAACCGACAGCGTTCGCGTCGACAACCGCGTAACATCAAGCAGCAAGTCATTAGAAAGAGCAAAATGGCACTACTCCCACGGAGCGATTTCAGGATCGTGATACGACCACGAGGAGGCCTCGACGTGGCCACCACTGGAACCGTGCGCCTCGCATCGGCGATTTACCGCGCGGCCAACGTACCGGCTCATGAAGCAGGGGAGGACACGGTGTTTCATCGTCGAGAGCACACCCCATGCCTCTCACGCCGATAAATACAGACAGCTTCAAGCCATCACTATCGGCGACCGCCACCACGAGGTTAGTGCGTATGAGACGGCCCCCGACAACACGGTGAAGAGAATAATCAAGGGCATCCCGTTGGAAGAAGACGCCAAGTCCATTCATACCAGCATCGTTCACGCACGTAACCCTTACGCCCTGGCAGCCAAACGGCTCAGTAACACCATGACCGTCATAGTGGCGTTTGAAGGACCGCGAGTGCCCACTTACGTCAATTATGGCGGCGCTCTTCTTCGCTGCACCTTGTATCGCAAGCAAATCGACATGTGTCACTGCTGCGGGAGACTTGGTCACCACATGGACGTGTGCCCAAAGCCCAAGGACAAAGTGTGTCGTAGTTGTGACGCCCCTAACTCAGGCCCCAACCACCAGTGTTCTTCCCATTGCAAGCTGTGCGGGGCACACACATGACGGCGGACCGCAACTACCGTGCAAGGTAAAAAACGCCCTACATCGTGACGAAGAGACAGTGGGAACGGCGCAGGGCCAACGAGGAGGCAGAAGCCACTGCCACCAACTATTCCACCAGCAAGCCCCGCTCAAGATCCAGGACACCCAGTCGAAGCCACTCCCGAACTCGTAGCCGCACACCGGGACCCCGAAAGCAGCAGCAACGCCGAGCTCGCAGCCGAACACCTGGACGGACCCCAACGAGGGACGCAAAGGCGACTGATTCGGTGAGCTTTGCAGATGCGGTCAAAGGAAAACGCGCAACAAACGCGGAGGCTGGCGGCAAAATACACACTAAGATAGAGACGGAGATAGCTCAGTTAACACAGACGATACAAACTATGCAAAAACAAATTGAATGCATGCAGGCACAGATTCACGCAAAGGACGAACTCATACAAAAGCTCCAGTCTGCCGCTCACAGCGAGACTGATCAACAGGCATTGCAGGAAACACAAGAAGAACTCGTAGAGGATGGTGAGGTCGAAGGCCCTGATACTAAACGCGGGCCAGCTATCTCCCTTAAAAAGTCAGTACGTTCCAAGCGTACGCGCGCAGCAACAGGCGACACCCGAGTGAAGGCACTCGAGGCTCGCGTGAGCAGTGTCGAGGAAACTATCACCGCGACTATCACGTGTACGATTCAACAGAGCTTGGAGAGCATTTATCTCAGAGTGTCCAGATTAGAAGCTGCCAACAGCGCGCTAGTGACGTCGCATAGCGAAACGACGCCACACATGTAGTACCACATAACCATGGCAAGACACCCTTAGAAACAAAAACATACAATATGGCAGTGGAACTGCAGAAGTTACAAAAACATACGAGCGCACCTACAACAATACCTGAAAACGATCCCCGAACGCCCAGACGTCATCATACTGCAGAAAACAAACGGCCCCGCCAAACTTTCAGGATACCAGTCTATAACAGGCAAGGAGGAAAATCCAAACGTCACCACACTGGTCAAGCGAGAGCTCACGGTCATCGAACACGACACCCATGTCAAGGATATTGAAAACGTCCTCGTAGAGCTAATTCCACAGCGTAAGATGCCCGACAGCATCTTCGTACTCAACGTCTATAGCAGTCCGAGATGCCGCAAACACCGCTTTCACGTCCTCTTCAAACGAGCACTCGATATCGCCCAGGGGCAACAACTCTTCATTGGAGGCGGCTTCAACGCAGTGCATACGGCGTGGGGCTACAAACACGATCAGCCGAAAGGCAGGCATTTGTGGGAAACGGCGCAACTCGCCGGCCTCGAGTTGGTCACTGACCCAGCGGCACCAACTAGGCAGGGCAACAGCGTCAGCACTGACACCACGCCTGACCTCACCTTTACGTGCAATACACGAAAGGTGACTTGGAGAAACACCATGCAAGACTTGGGCAGTGACCATTACATTATCTCTATAGAAGCAGAAGGCGGCCCACAGGAACACAATGCCGGTCGCCAAATGAAGATCCCGAATTGGGAACTACTACAAAAAATCGAGACAAGCAACGGAGTGAAGACATCAAAGACATTGAGCAATGGACCGAGCAACTTCGGCGCGACATTGAGAGGGCGACGCAAATGATGCCGTCAACAGCTGGGCTTGATAGAATAGACACCCGGTTACTGCACTTGTGGCAAGCCAAGACCCAACTGCATTGCCGTTGGAAACGACAACGACATAATATGAGACTGCGAAAACGAATATCACAGCTCAACAAAGAAATAGAAAAGCACGCACTTAACCTGCAACAACAGCAATGGGAAGAGAAATGCGCGCAGATGGATGCTCAGCTCACTACGAGTCACACATGGCAGATACTGCGGTACCTCATAAATCCCGCGAACACCAAGACCTCACAGAGGCAAGGCATATGCAAAATCATACACGCTTACGGGGGAACGGAGCAAGATTTCCTACGGGAAGCGGAACTTCATAACACATCCCAAACACCCCCGCAAGTACATCCGGACTACAGGAGAGAAGGCAACGCCATCCTAGACGCAGAGTTCTTGATTTCCGAAATCGAGGCGGCCCTCGTCAAACTCAATACCAAGTCAGCCCCAGGCCTAGATCGATTATCGAACAGGGCACTGCGCAACCTCGAATACAGATCGCTAGAGAAACTGAAACATTGTGTTAACGAGTGTTGGTTGCGTGGAAAGTTACCCCAGCCACGGAAAGAAGCGCAGATCATACTTATACCGAAACCCGGCAAGAAATTGCAGCTTCAAAACCTGCGCCCTATCTCCCTAACATCATGTGTAGGTAAACTGATGGAACATGCGTTCCTCAATAGACTAACAGATTACCTCGAGGACAACAACCTATTACCCCACACAATGATTGGGTTCAGAAGACATCTCTCCACACAGGATGCCCTTCTGCAACTAAAACATCAAATCATAGCATCTTAACGAGAGCCATCCTTGGCCTGGACCTGAAGAAGGCCTTTGATAACGTTCGTCACGACGCCATATTGCGACAAATAGACAGATTGAACTTCGGAATGCGAGTGTACAACTACTTCCGATACTTCCTCACGGGAAGAACCGCACGCATGCGAGTGTGACAGCTAGAATCAAATCAAATCAACATTGGAAGCTCGGGTACACCGCAGGGCTCGGTGATCTTGGCGATGCTGTTCAACCTCGTCCTGCTGGGGTTACCCGAGCGATTACATCAAATTGATGGACTGCACCACACGCTATACGCGGATGATATTACGATCTGGACGACAACTGGCAGTGACGGAGTGATCGAGGATCACTTACAGGCGGCCATAGAATGCGTGGAACATTACCTCGTAGGCACGGGACTCACCTGCTCGGCCGAAAAATCCGCATTACTGCTATATAGACCTGTGAAAAAGGGACGCCCGCCCAAAAACTACGTACCTTCAGAAAAACAAGAAATCAAACTAACATCATCAAACGGCTCACCAATCCCAATTGTAAAAAAGATCCGGGTACTGGGGATGATGATTGAGCAGAACAGCGGCAATGGTGAAGCACTGCGCAAGATAATGGCAAAGGTCACCAGCACGATGCAACTCATCCGACGCATCACGAACAAACATGCGGGCATGCGCGAAGGCAGCGTCATACGACTCATACAAGCCTTTGTTATTTCACAACTAATGTACATGGCACCGTTTCACAAATGGACAGTTGTGGAAAAAGACAAGCTTAACGCCCTGATATGCAAGACGTACCAGTTCGCGTTGGGACTGGCGCCGGGAGTTAGCACCAGCTAGCAAACTCCTGGAGCTAGGGTTGCATAACACCCTCGAGGAACTCGTGGAGGCGCAACAAGTTTCCCAGCTCGAGAGCCTATCCAAGACCCGCCCAGGGCGACACCTACTCGAAAAACTTGGCATCACGTATTATACGCAGCACGGCGTCAAAGTCGAAATTCCAAGATCGGTACGCGAGCAAGTATACGTCCATTGCCTCGCAACATGCACCCCCAACACCATACGGGACGCCGTAAAGCCAGGGCACAACGCATTACTCAAAGCTACTCCAACGACACTGAAGCGGTTTTCACTGATGCTGCGCGTTATACCAATAAAAAGAGTTTCGTGGCGGTAGTTACCGGCCATCGTGGCAAGTACATCACAAGCCTCACTGTGAACACGGCACACGCTGAAGCGGTAGAGGAAGCGGCTACAGCACTGGCCCTCACACAGACCAACGCCACATACGTGATAAGTGATTCGCAAACAGCAATTCGCAATTTTGCCAACGGACGCATCTCGCAAGAGGCGTTTCACATACTCCAACGACATCCCATACATCCAGGAGAGGTCGACTTCGATAACCGAAGGCACCTGTTATGGATCCCGGCACATACCGGACTGAGCATCCCCAACGAAGCGGCTCACCGCGTTGCTCGAGGCCTCACTCACCGAGCATCGCCGGAGGACGACGAGCACCCGCGGGGAACTGCAGACATCTGGGCATGGGAGGATCGTATGACCAGGTTTCACGACATCACCACACATTACCAGTTACAAAGACGCATATACCCATCTCCTCACGAAAGGCTAAACAGAACGCAAGCGGTACACTTCAGACAATTACAAACAGATTCATACAGAAACCCTAGACTCATGCACGCCATGTATCCAGACATATACACTACAAACACATGCACGTCATGTGGCGCGGTTGCCACCCTTAGTCACATGCTGTGGGAGTGTCAGGGCCTAATAAACAATTCGAACAGTGCCGATTCGTCTCACTCTTCCACCGCCAGCCTCCGCTCGCGTTGGAAGGCCGCACTGCTCAGCTCGAACCTGACAGCACAACTCTAGGCTGTCCAGCGTGCAGAGGAAGCCGCTTCGAGACAAGGTCTCGGAACCGCATCCGCGATGGGTGCCCAGGCCCACTAAAAAACGCCGGACTCGAATCGTCTGGATGCGACAAATAAAGTTTATGTTCTTCTTCGGCAAGAATAAAGAACATGAGCGTATAATTTAAGAGGCTGCTCTGATAGCGCTTGAAATAAGCGCATGCTTAATCAAGCCATAAGTTGCTCTGTCAATATGAGAGCTATGTTTTTGAGGTGTGAGGGTCGGCGTAGCAGGCTCAGTGATTAGTGATATTTCGTATCTTTACATCTGCAATTTCTCCCTCTTTTTTCTATTCACTCGTGTATATTAACAGTTTTCTGGTAAATAAAATTTTAGTTGGAAGTCAGCGCTTGTCCAATCCTTTTCCGGTTCACCGTGTATTTTTCGCGCTAATAAACCTTAAATATACTAAACCAACTAGCCCAATCAGCCACTTTGATGAGTGTGAAGGAGCACACGTAGACCGCAAACACGATGATACACTGCAAAAATTCGCGCGTATTTAAGGACAGAAAAGCGGACATAGTGTCCAGGAAATATACACACTCCACCCCTTCGCCAACATCAAGCATATAGTACATGTTTAACAATCACAGACTTCACCACTTCGTGAGTATTACAAATACAGCACACGTTAACCGATGATATATCACTAAATAGTGCAAAAAACAAGTGTCTCCTCCATCAACAAAAGCTTAGGCGAAAGTTCTCATTTGCAGTGCAGATGACCTCCAAAAATATATACTAATATGGCCGTCGCATAACATCATTGCATCCATCGCCACGACGTGTTCTGCACCGCTTTTGTTCTACGAAACTGTATTTATTCCCAAATGGTGGTTTAAACGGGCATCGCAGAAAGAGGAACCATCCGACCGCGGCAGGCACACCGCCATCGTCACTCATCTGTCGGCAGTCACTACTCTAGTCCCAAGCCCGACTACCCTCCTCAAAGGCCAGGACGCACGCGCGGAATGGGATCCGACTGGCGCTGCTTTTTAGGAACGAAACTCCTTATAGCGGCACACGTTCGTCCCCAGTAGTATGTAACAAGTATAACATTTTGACCTCCAAGGTGGTGCCGGTGAGAGACTTCTTCTGTGCGTTGTTGAATAATAAAATATAGTGCTCAATGCACATGTCAATGTCTGCTAATGGAGAATGAGAGACAGGAGCATTCGGCTTTTAGTTAACGCGCAGGCTGCGATCACCATTAGCAGCCATTTGCATGTACATTGAGCACTATCTGACAAGAAAGGGTTGCTACGTTATACACGCTGGGTGTAACCTCCTTAGCTTTAGAAAGGTTTAGGGAGCGTTGAGCCGCAATGCCATGAATACAATGAACTTGTATATACCATGAATGAACTCGAGGTGGTTAAATATGGGAAGTAGATACGAAGCGCAAGCCGTAAGAAAGCAAAAGCCGAATTCTCTGTTTCTCGTTTCCAATTAGAAGCCATTGGCATGTACATTGAGCACTATCTGACTGAAAAAGTTTGCTACGTCATACTCGCTGGGCGTAACCTCCTTGGTTTTCGAAAGGTTTAGCGAGCGTTCGGCCGCAGTGCCATGAAAACAGTGAACTAGTATATACTATGAACTCGAGGTGGTTAAAGGTGGGAAGTGGACCCGAAGCGCAAGCCGTAAGAATGTGTGCGTGTGCCACCTCTCGTTTAGTCCTTGGAATGTCCACTGGATGGCGGTGCTTCTATATGTGGAATATATGATGGAAAGATGCGAGATGGTGGTACTTGGAGTGTTGAATAGATGAGCGAACGGACACATAGACATATGCATGGATGGACGCATGAACGGACGCAGGGGCGTCTGCATAGACGAACGCAGGGACGGGCTGATGGACGCATGGATGGTCACACTGACGGACGCATGGACGGACGGAAGCAAGAACGAATGCACGGACGAATTCTTCGCCTTACTCTCCATCATTCACTCCGTGGATATGCTGCCATTTTTTATCTGGTCTGCATCTTGGAGGTGAGTGCCTAATTTCTCATTTACTCGCCGTTTGGGTTACAGCTCATGTCACTGATGATCTGTGTCATGTAGTACCTACGCAATATCTCAGATTAGGCCGCTTCGAGTAAAGTCGAGGCCATAAACGCAGTGCTCCTTTGTCAATGTCGTTTTCGCGCGGCTTGTATCATGCAAGCTTTTTTCTCAGACGGAGTGCGTAATGAGAGCAGAAAATACAGCAAATCGCGGATTGATTGAGTTTGTCTTGTTTACATTTCGAGCGTGACATTTTCATTGAGCTCTGATTACTTGTCCGCGGCAGTTGCATTACTCAATGCCAAGAGTGTTCGGACTTGTCCGCACCGTAGTGTATCCGTGTAATGTGTGCACCTCCCTTTATGCTGGCGGCGTTAGGTGAGCCTCTGTAACGGTGCCGGTACGCCACTGCGCCGTAATACGAGTCGATATCTGCTGTGAAATCTTGGCACGCTGCAGCCTTTCGGCATGTTCTCCCTGTCGGGCTGAAATTCATCTCCTCCGCATTGTCTAATAAAAGGTGGCTGGTGGCAGGTAGCACCGAGGTGCGAACAGTCAGAGGGAACATTTAACTCAAGAAATCTGAAACAGCATGCGAATTCTTCACGAAAGATAGAAATCTCGACTCGTAAAACACGTTATAAAAATATTAAAAGAAATTTGTGCTTCGTCTGCCGCGTTGGTATAGTGGTTACGGTGGTCGGCTGCTGACCCGAAGGCCACGTGTTCGATGCCGGTCGTGGTAGTCGCACTGTGATGGACGGGTAGTGGTAGAACCCCTGTACTGTAGGATTTCAGTGCATTATAAAGATGACCACATGGTAAAAATTTCCGCGCCCCTCCACCACGGCGTCCTTCATAATGATATCGTGATTTTGGGACGTAAATCCCCAGAAATTATTTTTAAAAATCTGTTATTCTCCAATTTGTTTAGTACAAAATGTTTTGTGTAGAACAACCGTAGAATTATCAGTACATGAAGATTATGGTCCGTATTTGCGACTTGTCATAGAGAAATAACCTTTAGTGAGATATGCTAGTCCGTATTAGCTAATTATCAGAGTTTTCTTTATATAAGCAAAGAGTAATTCGATATGTGTACAGCGCGAAATATTTTTTACAGCTGGTGAAAAAGTTAGAAAGTTGGGGGTTTTTGTACATGCTTCGGAAGAGAGCCACGGGAGCGGCCGCGTCAGCAGCACGTGTAAGTGAGCTCTGCACATATCTGCCTATAACTTTAGCAATTTTGATTCTAGGAGGGTCAGAGTGGTGTCTATTTGTTCGTCAAGATACAAGGAGTTCAACCGCTACAAATACTGCTATTACAAACGAAAATTTTAATTTTTAGGAGCGGAAAACAGTGTGAATCTGTGAAAACAACAACAGTCAGACCAAGTGTTTTTTTACGATCACTTGTAGCTTTGTTAATATTCTACCGGGAAACTTCTTACTTATAAAGTTGAAAGTTCTTAGGGTAGACCTGACGCTACTGAAGTTTGATGAGGCTAGGTTTGATAGTTCCAGAGTTATTCCGCAATCAAAATTAAGCCTAATCACTAAAAAGATTAAATTGGTAATATCACCTTTCAAACGCATTTAAATTTTGTCTGCTTAATATAATAATAAACCGCACCCCATTGGCTATTAGGAGGCCCTATTCCGTACACTCTATGCCCTTAATTAGGGTGGCAATCAGCAAAAAGATCATTTCATTAAAACAAATTTTTAAAAGGAGCTACAAACGCCACTGAAAAATAGCTATTATCTTCTTTTAGAACATAACAGTCCGGTTTTTTCCGTGTAAAAATAGTTTTGATAGCTTAAGGCAACCGGAAGATACAGAGTTAGAAAGAATATAACGAAAACCGCTCATAAACGTGTGGCGCCCAAGTCTTCCCTCGCTCAGAGGAGGAGGGTGGCTCACTGCTCGGGAGAAAGGTACGCCCGTCAGATCAAAGTCTTGAACCACGTGTTTTTTTTTCTTACGATCGCTTTTAACTTTGCTAATAACCTATCGGGAAACTTCTAACTCATAGAGTGCAAAGCCCTAATTGTAGACCTGTCGCCGCTCAGGTTTCATCAGGACAGGAGTAATAGTACCGGAACTATTTCGTGACCAAAATTAATCCTAATCACTAAAAAGATTAATTTGGTAACATCAACTCACAAACGAGTTTAAATTTTGTCCGCTTAATATATCTATAAACAGCACCCCATAGGCTAATTGGAGGCCCAACTCTGTACTCTCTAGACCCTTAATTAAGGGGGTAATCAGCAGAAATCTCATTTTATTAAAACATTTTTATAAAAACAACCACAAACTTGACTGATACACCGCTGAAACCTACATTTAGAACATAACAATCCGGGTGCGGCGATGGCATATTGGTTAGAGCATCCGCCTCGCATGCAAGAGGTCCGTGGTTCAAATCCCGGTGCCGCGTAGTTCCCAACCGGGAAAAAAAAATCCGCATGTTGATGGAACTGCATTAAGAGGCCTGAGGTGCGGCCTCACCGGTAACCACCGCAGGGAACGCACTCTCTCACCAGAGAAGGATTGGCCACCCTGGTGCAGTATCTGGCCACTACCTCCCACATGCATACGTCAAATAACTCGGGGCCTTCAGTTCCCAGCAGCTGCGAAGCAACTGACCATAGCGGCGGTCAGATCTGCAACGCAGCAGAGGGTGCTAAGAATTTCTGGACTACAGGCCGCCTTCGGAACCTGAACTTGGCAACGTTTAACGCTAGAACCTTATTTAGTGAGGGAAGTCTAGCTGTACTATTCGAGGAGCTAGAGGGTGTTAAATGGGATATAATAGGGCTCAGTGAGGTTAGGAGGACAGATGAGGCCTATACTGTGCTACAGAATGGACACGTCCTTTGCTATCGCGGCTTGGCTGACAAAAGAGAACTGGGAGTGGGGTTCTTAATTCACAGAAACATAGCTGGCAACATAGAGGAATACTATAGCATTAATGAAAGGGTGATAGGTATTGTAATTAAACTGAATAAAAGACACAAGATGAAGGTGGTACAGGCTTACGCGCCTACATCCAGCCATGATGACGCTTCAGTTGAAAGCTTCTATGAAGACGTGGAATCGGCAATGAGTAAGGTAAAAACACAGTATACTATAGTGATGGGCGACTTTAATGCAAAGGTAGGGAAGAAGCAGGCTGGAGACCAGGCAGTAGGAGATTATGGCATCGGCACTAGAAACGCCAGAGGAGAGCTACTAGTAGAATTCGCAGAACGCAATAATTTGCGGGTTTTTAATACTTTCTACCGAAAACGAGAAAACGTCAAGTGGACATGGAGGAGCCCTAATGGCGAAAATAAGAACGAAAGAGACTTTATAATCACTGCACACCCAGAAATCGTGCAGGATGTGGAAGTGGTTGGCAAGGTACGATGCAGTGACCATAAATTAATACGGTCTCGAATTCGCCTAGACTTGAAGAAAGAACGACAGAAACTGATACGCAAGGAGCCAATCAATGAGCTATCACTGAGAGGGAAAGTACAGGAATTCAGAGTGTCGCTGTAGAAAAGGTACTCAGCTCTTAGTGAGGAAACCAACCTTAGCGTAGATACAATGAATGATAATCTAACGAGTGTCATTACGGAGTGCGCAGTGGAAGTTGGAGGCAGGGTAGTTAGACAGGACACTGGCAAGCTTTCCCAGGAAACGAAGAACCTAATTAAGAAGTGTCAAAGCATGAAAGTGTCAAGTACAACAGACAAAATAAAACTGGCAGAGCTTTCAAAGTTGATTAATAGGCGTAAAGTATGCGATGTAAGAAGGTATAACATGGAGAGAATTGAACACGCTCTGAAAAACGGAGGAAGCGTCAAAACAGTGAAGAGGAAACTTGGGATAGGCAAAAATCGGATGTATGCACTAAGGGACAAAGAAGGCAAAATAACTACCAATATGGATAGGATAGTTAAAATAGCGAAGGAGTTTTACAGAGATCTGTACAGTAGCCGAGACAACCACGACCCTAATACTATAAGAACTAGCAGTAACCCAGATGACAACCCACCAGTAATGATATAAGAAGTCAGAAAAGCTTTGGAGAGCGTGCAAAGAGGTAAAGCGGCTGGTGAGGATCAGGTAACATCAGATCTGCTGAAAGAAGGAGGACAGACTGTGTTATAAAAACTAGCCACCCTGTTTACGAGGTGTCTCCTGACGGGAAGGGTACCAGAGTCTTGGAAGAACGCTAACATCATCTTAATACATAAGAAAGGAGATGACAAGGTCTTGAAGAATTACAGGCCGATCAGCTTGCTCTCTGTAGTATACAAGCTATTTACAAAGGTAATTGCTAACAGAGTAAAGAAAACATTAAATTCAATCAACCAAAGGAACAAGCACGATTTCGAACAGGCTACTCAACAATTGACCACATTCATACTATCAATCAGTTAATAGAGAAATGCTCAGAGTATAACCAACCACTATACATAGCCTTCATAGATTACGAGAAGGCGTTTGATTGAGTAGAAATGTCAGCCGTCATGCAGACACTGCGGAATCAGGGCGTAGAGAAGTATATATAAACATTCTGGAAGAAATCTACAGGGGATCAACTGCTACCATAGTGCTTCATAATGAAAGCAACAGAATACCAATCAAGAAGGATGTAAGGCAGGGGGACACAATCTCCCCAATGCTATTTACCGCGTGCTTACAGGAGGTTTTCAGAAGCCTAGAATGGGAAAAGTTAGGGATAAGAGTTAATGGAGAATACCTTAGTAACCTGCACTTCACCGATGACATTGCAATGATGAGCAATTCAGGGAACTAATTGCAACTCATGATTAGTGAGCTAGACAAGGAGAGCAGAAAGGTGGGTCTTAAAATTAATCTGCAGAAAACGAAAGTAATCTACAACCACCTCGGAAAGGAGCAGCGCTTCGAGATAGGTAATAGTGCACTTGAAGTTGTAAAAGACTATGTCTACTTAGGGCAGGTAATAACCGCAGAGCCTAACCACGAGATTGAAGTAACTAGAAGAATAAGAATGGGGTGGAGTACATTCGGCAAGCACTCTCAAATTATGACAGGTAGATTGCCACTATTCCTCAAGAGGAAGGTAAATAACAGCTGTATATTGCCGGTACTTAGCTACGGAGCAGAAACCTGGAGACTTACAAAGAGGGTTCAGCTTAAATTGAGGACGACGCAGCGAGCAATGGAAAGAAAAGTGGTAGGTGTAACCTGAAGAGACAAGAAGAGAGCAGAGTGGATTAGGGGACAAACGGGGGTTAAGGATATCAAGGTTGAAATAAAGAAGAGGAAATGGACATGGGCCGGGCATGTAGTGCGTAGACAGGATAACCGCTGGTCATTAAGGGTAACTAATTGGTTTCCCAGGGAAGGGAAGCGGGTTAGGGGGAGACAGAAGGTTAGGTGGGCAGACGAGATTAAGAAGTTTGCGGGTATAAATTGGCAGTAGCAAGCACAGGACCAGGTTAACTGGTGGAACATGGGAGAGGCCTTTGTCCTGCAGTGGACGTAGTCAGGCTGATGATGATGATGATGATGATGATGTACATGCTTCGTTGAATTTTTAGCGTTGAGGTGGTCCTAGTAACAAACAAGGCAAATAACACATTCAGTATTAACGTTCATTGGTTACTGTTGAAAAAAGTCATCAAATCAATTTTTATTTTAAGTGATAAAAACTTCTTTGCTGTGCTTGCTGGACTCCGTGCTTGCCCGTATTTATACCTCGAAGCAATGCGCCCTAGTGGTGAGTACTAGCTGCACAGGCATGAGGAACGTTTAGACAGCATATCAGTTTTGTCCGTCGTTACCTTTAGAGTTTGCTATTTAGTACTAGCCTGCATGAGTAAACGAGAAATCCAAACCGTACTAGGGTGCAATGCATGTGGTTACAAGCAGCTATCTTCTGACAGTTCCAATAGTGGGTTTATGCAACACTGGTAAGTGACACCGATACATGCAAAAACCCATTACCTGTGCAATAAGATTTGGAAGTAGCAAGAACACCACAGTTAAGAGAAGGATCTATTAAAATCAAGAAGAAGGATACGTTTTCGTCATGAACCAATAGGGCTGCATTAAAGAGACAATTCCTGCTATTAAGGTGACAATGCGGTGCTACCTGCCTTTGAAAATTTGCAGCAAAGTTTAGACGCAGGATGAAAAAAAAATGAAATACGAAGACACTGCTAACTACTGGCATTTAATAAAGCCTCTGCCGATTATACGGCTGGTGTTATCTCCAGTTAAAGACTGCTGGTCATAGATAGGAAAAGTTAGAAAAAAACACATTTAAACCATAGTGTGGTACTTATCATGAAGGTAGTTCATTTTTTTTAGGGGGAAGCTTCTATAAAACGTTGTGTTCTTGCTTTTGAGTTCTGTTGGAAGTTCGCAGGGTGAGAGCTACTTAATATCTTTGATGTCAATTCCACCTTGAAAGGAACAGAGTTGATACCTTAATATTGTTATGAAATAGAATCAATTCATTTTTTCACTTGGAAACAGAGTTGATACCTCAATATTGTGATTGAAATAAAATCAATTGTTTTTTTTCAATTGAAAAAAAAACCTTACAATTTATTTCAGCAAGAGCTTTTACATTCACAAAAGGTTTGCCTTTTTTGCACACTCTCAAGTCTATCTGCTTTGGTCATTACTAGCTTGTAAATAGTAAAATGGTTTACATAATGTGTTGCAGTAGTGCCAACTTTTGTATACTAAATGGGAAAGCCCTTAATCTTTTCAGAAAGAACGGAAATATTACAGGGCAAGTAATTGCATTAGGTGATTATTTTCAAAATGTTTTTGAAGTCCATATACACTTACTTTTACATTTTGCTGGATATATTTTATTTACCACACTCGTTCTAAATATACTGTTTTTTATGCTCTGTTAGTGTTATATCTGGGATAAAATTATTATTCACAGTGAAGCAGAGAGCACAAAAATAACTTTGAAAAATTGTGGTTTTAAACAATCTCATGAGCGAAATCCAAATACAATGGAGTGAATTTAATGATTTGTGGATGTCAATTTCATATAAAAGTTTTGATGGCAAGCTGTCTTGGCTGCATTGTTTTACTCTGGGTGAATTGTTACTAAGTTTATATACATTTTTGTGTAAACTTAATAGCTTTTAGCATATCAAGGGCTTACCAGGTATATCAATCGCACTGATGCCTCAGGAGTAGCTGATGGTACAACATTATGCCTGCACTCACATCTGTGCTTTTAAGAGCACAGAGTTCAGGTTTATCAAAATCAGGTGCATGCCTTGGTGCCTTGGTGCGCATGTCATAATTTTTGCCAGGTAAAACAGCGCTTCATTCTAGCTTGTTCATTCTAGTAATATAAGACTTATAATATATATATATATATATATATTATAAATAGAATGCCTATAGAATGCTTATATATATAAGCATTCTAGTCATATAAGAGTCATATGTTTATTGTTTGCTAAAGTGTTTTAAACAAGAATAGCCAACATTGCAAACACACTCGACACTGCTTCAATACCATGCCTGAATAGTCTTATCTGAAGTATTTACAACCACTAGTGTGGCTGTACACCACCTGGAATTCCAAGGTTCAAATGTAGCCGCAAATGATATTTACTGTATATTTTCATTGAAATTTTTTACTCGTTGTGAAGCTGCTATTATTGGCAACGGATGTACTATTGTACTGTCACCTTATTGCTTACTCAGATACTTCCAAAGTGCATTCGGCCTGTTCCTAAGTTAACATAGGCAGTGAATCACATGTGGGTCATACCCACATCCAACAGACAGTAGTGTGCTGGTATGCACACACGTGGCTGATGAAAAAGTTTTGACATCGTGTTAGAGAAGCATGTCACATTATTCATGTCACGGGGTCATGACACAGCAGTTACAATGTCACACTCACTATTTATTCTGGTCCAGGTGCTGCTTCTATTTTCTTGGGCCAGCTGTCACCTCTCACGCCAGCGCCACTATGACTATTCATGGCACAAGCACCTTGGTGGCCTGATGTAGCAGAAATTTGTGTCACCGCATCACCAGCAAAGTATCAAGCACCATCATTTTCGCTGCATCCTCCACTGACTTCTGGACGGTTCAGCGTTCTGTCCAGCAGCATAAAACAGAAAGCGACGGATGATCAAGCAGCTCATAAGCACACCCATATCTTTGTTACATGAGGCTATAGCACTACAGTCATGATTTCACACTCACTGTTAATGTGCTTCCACGTTAGTGAGTGTGAAACAAACCTGTACCATGTAGATGATGTTTACATTGTTGTCAATCGATCCAGTTTGAAATTTGCTTTCGACATCGCACATTCAAAACATAGCCTTCGAAAGGTGACCTTGAAGACCAGCAGTGGTAATTTCTGCGTTGAATTTTCCATTGGCAACTTCGAGCCGTAGTGAGTGCGAACATTTAGTGCTGGCAACCTAGCAAGAGTATTGTAAACATCTCTGGCACATCGTTACTGTGTTTGACCGCTTATCAAATTAGTCAGCTAGAGCACAAAAAGTCAGAACAGCACCCACTAGGGCATCCAAATTTTCGTTAGTAATTTTACATTACTTCAGTGGGATAAGTGGCGGTGCCATGAAGGAGTTTGTGTAAAAAGTCCGCAACTATACATTGATTTTGAGAGTGCATGCTTAGGCCACTTTTCAACTATTAAGATCAGGCCTATCATTGCCAGCTTGTATAACAATTAAGAAGTTTAATCTGTAATGAGTACCAGCTTTCCTGTTGCAAGGCAAGGCCTCTAGCTGCAAGTTCGTAACATTATCTTCAAATATGAGTGCGGCTTTCGTAAGTCCTTTCATCTGACACTAGACTTGCTGGCCTTTTTGACTGTATACATTTGTTACTTGACATGGGCTGTCAGGTTGACGCATTGTTTCCATATTTTTGTACAGCTCTTAATAGGGTTTCTCGCTACATATTTTACTAACACAGCAAAACATTCCTCTGAATGTGCTCACCTGGGTTAACGACTTTCTTTTGTGCAGAACTCAATTTACATCTATTAATAATGACAATTTTCCTTCTGCTTATGTGACAACAGCTGTATTACAAGGAAGTGTGCTCAGTAGAGGCCTGTAGCAAGAGGTATGCGCCAGGAGTTCGTCCTCCCCCCACCCCGAATGGGCATGCTGCGAGTTGTCCGACTGAGCATAAGTAATGAAGAAAGTCCTGTTTCATGGCCATCAATATGTGCACCCCCCCCCCCTTCAAAAAACATTCCTGGCCATGGGGTTCTCTCTTTATGAGCTTGTTATTTCTTCTTGCTCGTTCTCATTGTTTGTTCTTACCTCGCATTGTCTGCATGTGTATGAAATACGGGGTGTTTCAAGAAATGTGTCCAATAATCTCATAAAATTAGATAAATGAGACACTTACGTGCTAGTTGCAGCATTTCCGTTTCTGTGACAAAAGGAATCTTCAGATAGCCACAAACATTAATTGTGGCACTAAATATAGCAATTAGTACAATTAACTTTTCTAGCAGTGGTAGTAACCGGTCGAGTCAAATGGGCAAATTCAAGTCCTTTCTATGAAAAGCCTATAGCACTTTGAAATTTTGGAAGGGCAGCCACTGATAATCACTGTGGAGTGATGCAATCTGCCTAATTTAGCTGTCGAAACGAAAAATGATGCACCAGACAGCACATCTACCATTCATTTCGACAACGCCCTCAATCAGCCATTATCAACCGTCAATTTAGACACTTTGCTTTGTGCCCGCTTATCGACGCTTACCTAATCTCCTCCCCCAATGCAAAAGTAACGGTGTTGCCATGGAGGGCATTGTCGAAGTGAATGGCAGATGCATTGTTTCGTGCGTTAGTATCAATTTTGCCAGTTTAATTAAGCAGAATGCATCCCTCTGCGGTGATTACCAGTGGCCACTTCTCCTAAATTTTAAACTGGCTATGGAATATTTGTAGGAAGGGGTTCAACTCGCCCATTCAACCCGACCGGCTATTGCCACTGGTTAAATAGATAATTGTGTTCATTTCTATAATTACGGTCGTGAATAAAGTTCGTACCTATCTCAAGATGATTTCTGCCACAGGAAGGCAACGCCACATGTAGCACGCAAATGCCTCTTTTCTATCATATTTAAAAATATTTGACAAAATTCTTGAAGGATCTGTTGATGTTATCTCTAATGAGTCATTTCATGTCAAATCATCCAACGTTTTTCTGACCACCACGAATATGGCTGATAAAACTCCCACATATTTCTCGAAGTGTGAAACTCGTCCTGGTAAATTATTTTTGTTGCCAAAAATTTTCCTCCTTATTTATCAGAGCCTATTGTTTGGCGCCAAGTAAGCTAAAAGGTGTCAAACTACATTTTTTTCAAAAAAAGTTTTTGGAATGCACCCAATAAAAGACATTTCTGGCAAGATAATGAACGTATCTAACTTCAAAATAATGACCTAATTATGCATATCAATTCTTTGAGGGCTTGCACTCGAGCAATATTGAATAAAGTTGCCACATTTGGGATTTTTTTCTGGAACACGGTAAGTTCCAAGAACACAAACAAAATATGTGCTGGTGGTCTGCCAACATACAAATTAAAAATAATTTGCGCACTGATGTTATAGCAGATATTATGAAAATATTGTGAGTGTCGCTTTCCTTTTGAAAACCTCGGTATTCAGCATTAAAACTTGCCTTGGTGGTCGGACAATAAATATGCACAAAATTTCAATTTAAAGCTCTATGAACAAGCTAAATACAGGTAGAAATACTGAAGGGTATTGTTTTTAAATTCGAAAAATATTTTTTTGAAATATGTATCTGCACTAGCTTTTCGCCTACGTAACTTAAGCGACATGACACACTCGCAAGCGCAATCTTCAGCAGAATCCCCCTGACCTGGCATACAGAGAGCGAATTCAGTGCTCTCTACAGAGTAATTGAAATGGGAATAGGGTTATCTTCTGCCTTCTATGGCTAATGGAGGGGTGCTACAAGGACTGGGTTTAATTTGGTGACTCCCAAGTGAGCCATGCAGCTTTATAGATATAAATTCAGACATCCTGCTTTCCTGGGGAGTTCTGCAAATGCAGTAGGTGTGTTTTATACACTTAATAAAATATTTAGTCTTATTCAGTACATATGTCTTATCGCATGCTAGTAGCGTTGATGCAGTACACTGATAAACACTATTGTTAATCAACTGTTTCTTATTTTTCTGTCTGTCAGGAAAGCACCCTGTTCCCTGAGACCCAAGGCCAGTCATATATGTGGTGACTCCCAAGTGAGCCATGCAGCTTTATAGATAAAAATTCAGACATCCTGCTTTCCTGGGGAGTTCTGCAAATGCAGTAGGTGTGTTTTATACACTTAATAAAATATTTAGTCGTATTCAGTATATATGTCTTATCGCATGCTAGTAGCGTTGATGCAGTACACTGATAAACACTATTGTTAATCAACTGTTTCTTATTTTTCTGTCTGTCAGGAAAGCACCCTGCTCCCTGAGACCCAAGGCCAGTCATATAAATACAGAAGCGAAAAAAAACTTTAAATGAAGAACTGGTAGCCAAGGCGATAGTCTTGTTTAGGTTGTGCGTAAGGGACAATTGTGTACTGAATACTTTTTAACGGCTTGATGGCTCATCTGGGAGTCTTCACCAGTGGCGTAGCGTGGAAGTCAAGAGGAGCTGCTTAACTCTCTCCCCCCCCCCCCCCTGCACAGTCCAGGTATTTTTTATGCTAAAGCCGTGGATTGTCCTTCTACTGTGACCGGTTCGTGACCGCCTAGTTTATCAATAACTCAGCAGAAGGCGCTAGTGTGAGTGACAGACAGACAGACTGATTCATGGTTACCGATAATACACTCTGAACCTTCGTCCCAATACATCATCATTCACTTTGTAGATATGCTGTAATTTTCTTAGTTCTGCATGTGCATACCTACGTGCCCACATACAAACACCTAAGAATGTACATAAAGTATGACCAAAGTCTTCTTCCCCTCAAAAACCAACCCCTCATGAAAAATAACTTTTTGCTACGCTACTGGTCTCTATGCCATTTTTGTCCTTGCTCGGCCCCTGCGAATTTTCTACGCGTTATTGACACTGCACTGGCAGATCTACACTCTGGCAACATTCATTGTAGCGCACCTCTGTTGGCAATGAAATGCATATGATAGCCCCATTTCAATCTTTAATTGCTCCACATCAAGCTTGCCGTGTGTACTTCAGGTCTGTGGAAGTGTGTTGAAAATCGCCCTTGCAAGTGTTTCATGCCGCTTGAGTTAGGTAGGGGTAAAGCTGGTGGAGATTGTGGGGGTGCGGACACCCCTTGTAAAGTTGTTTGCGCCGCGTTGCGCGAATGCCTGGCACAAAAGCCATACTTCGGGGGTGACAACCGCCGAACGATAGATGGCGTTGTGTTCACGTTGTGTACCACTGTTGAGTACCACTGAGTGGTAGCGTCGGCGGTGACCCCTGGCGGAAGGCAGGCCTCGGAGGCGGGTGAGGGTTGAGCGAGCCTCTTCTGCGCGTGGCAGTTGCCTCGAACGGTTGTCTCCAGCGTGGGTCCTCGGCACGTGGCACCGCGGCCTGCGCGCCGGGGGGGGGGGGGGGGGCACGTGGTAAGTCAAGCGTTGGCGACACCGCCTTGGGTGTGTTATTGTGTGTTTGTCATGTTTTGGAGTGTATGAGAATTGTGTGTGAGAATGTTTTAGTGGGTTGATCACGATTGATGTATCATTCGGCGGACGATATCGTCATGATAAATTAGGTAAATAAATGTATGTATGTTATTTGGTTTGTACCGACCACGTCTTCTGTGTCCGTTCACTCCAGGAGCGTGGCGTGGTGCTCGCTTGTCGAGACCCCACAAGATACAGAATTAAAAAAAAATACTTAGCGAGTTTAAAATATAATACCATTTAGTAACTTTACTACTATTGAGGCAGTACATGGAGCTTCAAAATGAAATGCTGTGAATATTTTTTGTTCGACCACCAAGACAAGCTTTTTCGTGCTGAATACAGAGCTTTTCCCCCCAAAAAATGAATTCACATTTTTTGTGAATATTCTAAAGTACAGTGCGTAAATTATTTATTATTTTAGTATCTCAAAAAGGTCACCAGCACATTTTTTTTTAATTGTGGCCTTGGCATTTGCCATGTTACCAAAAAAAAATCCCAAACCTGGCAACACTATTTAATATTGCTCGTGGGAAAAGCTCCTGAAGAATTGATGTACACAAGTAAGCTATTCTTTTTATTTAGATCACTTCATTACCTTGCTGGAAATCCGTGTATCGAGTGCATTTCAAAATGACCTTTGAAAAAAAAATTCTTGTTTGACGACTTAGCTCAGTCGGCGCCATACTAAAGACTCATAACTAGGGCGCAAACATTTTCGCAATGGAATTAAATGACCAGGACGAGTTACGAACTTCTAGAAACATGAAATTTTTTTCTGCCAAATTCGTGATTGTAAAAAAAATGCTGGGGTGATCTTGCATGGCATAACCCTAATCATTGTATTGTTTAATACATTAAATTACTCCTTTGATCCTTCTGCCTCAACTAATATTGTTGGCCAATATTTTAATGTGTTTATGAAGTTGTTTGTGCTTTCAGCCATTTCATTCTCTATGATAAGTATTATTATTTATTTTGCGTGATGTTTGTGCTTCAAGCCAGTTCCTCTAACAAGGCCTATTAGGAGTCATAAAAAATAAATTAATTGTGCTCGCACTGCTTTTTTGCTCTGTACTCGCCTGATATGGTTGTACTGACAAAATGTTTTTCCTCTTTTTCAGAAACAAAGTCTGCACAATACTCTTCCAATAGGGAAACAACACAGGTGCTAAGGGAATCTAGAAGCTATGATATTTCTTTTTGGTATTTGAAATTCCAGATATAAAGCCGCCATAATAAAATAATTTTTTGACAATTTTCGTTCACACAATTCGTAGCTTGTCTGTGTTGTATTTCGTTTTATAATCATAGAAAAATATAATTCAATTTCAGTGAACAAGAAACTTGTCCTTGTTGGTTTTTAAACATTTTAATTCACTTCGTAAATTTTTTAGCAGGTGCAGTCAGCAGTTCCCACGTGACGCTGCATCAGTATTAGTTGGAATAGTTGCCATAGAAATTTTGAATGAGCTTGCACGTGCAGAAGACAGTTCTGCTGATTACGTATGCCTCATGTTGAATCTAATGCAAACACGTTTGTTATTTACGGCCATCTAGCAACAGCATTATGAATAATGTGTAAGAAATGGCCCTACGGAAGAGGTGTTGTTCTGTAGCAGCCGTTACTTGATCTCTTCATTGCGTAGATTTCCCTGAAAGTTGAACGGGCTGTACGTTATATGTGTCCTACGTGATCTCTGGTGTAATATTTTCTTTTTACGGAAGTGGTTGGCAGCATGTTACCTACGCCTTTTCACGTAATAAAAAGAGTATATTTTTGCAGCGTATTTATGAGCCGAAACAGACGATGATAATTGACTGTTACTCAAACGAAGATGAAGTGAGGTATATATGCCTACATTATGACCAACGATAATAACAATTGCGGTGGAATGTAAAATTAAGACGCGAGCATGAAATACAAGTTCAACAGCATAAAAATACACTTGTGTAGGACAGTGGAACAATAACGCGTACAGGAGTGACTTGATTTATGTTGCAGTGTCTAGAGCTACCATCCTGGCGAGCTCCAAAGCTTCATATCAGCCCATCGTTTTTGGCGTTGCTAATACTCATATTGCTGTTGGGATTGTTGCACAAGTGCAAACAACTTGTTATGTATATACATGTGCGATTCGCTAACACTTGCCTCAGTGTGCCACATTTAGCGTCATTTCAAGACCTGTGGCTGAGTAGTGTAATTACATAACGGTCAACTACCCTCCGCATGATTTGCATAAAGTCAATGCGCAAGCTACGCGGGATCTGTTGAAGTTTTTATTCAATTTCCGTGGCACATACCTCTTTGTGAATGACGATGTCAATGACATGACGTACAAACAAGCGGAGACCATTAGGTACTTCTCCCCTAAATTTAAATTCATGAAAGGGATAGGAGACTGAAGATGGTGAAAACGGGGGATGGTTTCTGGCCTACGTTTCGACAAAATGCAAGCTAATTAAAGTTACTATTAGAGGAATAATTTTTCCATTATGGCCACGTTTTGGGGACATGCACCTAGCGCTAACTTGCGTAGGCCACAGTGGCGGCCTGCCTTAGCTGATCAAACGTGATGAAAATGCTAGTTACGAAAAACGACTCACGGTTCCACAAAGTATATACTTCATTGAATATTCTGTTAAAATCACAGATGCTTACTACAGCAAAACATTTTGTCTATAAGATAGTGAGTGTGTACAGAAGAAATGTTTAGCGATTCACAGTACTTGGTATTCTACTTCGGGGGTGTAGAAAACCGTCCCAGTTACGTTATATCCTCTGACTGCTGATACTGCTCAAGCGGGCAATATTACTTTGCTAATAGGCTTCATGAAGTTGCGTCTCAAATGAATTACTTTACAGTAGATTTCTTTGCCATTACAATCCACACGACTTCTTAAAATGTGTATTATTTCACACTGGGTGATGTTGAGTGGTCTTGGAACACTACACACTTTGTCATGCGATACTGCAGTTTTATCAAAACGTTGATGTAGGTGACTGCTGTATACGGTGATAACTAGCTTTTTTATTGAAGGGATATGATATTTCTTTCTATATTCCATTCAGTTATGACAGGATGTGGGGTCTTCCACCAATAGAGGGCGTGATGTACAGATGTCCCTAAATCCTTGAAATAATGTAATGCATGAGTCATTTTTTAAAAAAATTTGCTTTTGGCTTCCAGAAACGTATCGTATGGATTTCCACGATGACTGATACTAGGAAGTCAATTTTCAAATATGCATTTATTGTTCCATGGTAACGTGTTGACTCATTGTGACCCTTTAAAGTGCCCTTGAAAAAAATAAAAAAAAGGTGCTTTTGGAATACTACTTTCTATGTAGCTTAGCCGAACCAAGCGTGATTCCTCACGAAAGCCGAAAAATGATACCAGAACCTCTTTGGCAACTAATATGAAACAATATTTTTATTCCTTCTGATGCCCCGTGCCGCTGTGAAAACGAGCGGAGGCCGCGTGTAGGAGATTCCAGATTTAATGAGCCCCACCTCATCAATCTTGAGTTCGAAAGAATACGCAGGTCTCATGGATAGGTTTGTGAAGGTGAAATCTGTTTCCGTTTTGTGATTTTAGGTGCATAAAAATGGTACGCGATTCATTGAAAACATCTTTTGAATTCTTACTTATATATTCGTCCAATTGAGGCTCATCCAGTCACCACCCGCACACTCGCAGCGCGTCAACGCGTGAAATTTTCAACGCGTGTCATCTTCATATGGAGAGAGCAGTCGCCATACTCTCTCTCTCTCTCTCTATATATGTATATATATATATATATATATATATATATATATATATATATAGAGGACGAAGGCATAATTAGAAAACCCGCGCTACCGCGCTGCAATGAGTACTGGTTATGAGGCCTTTAGAGTCTTTTCGCAGTAACGAGACACCAATAGTACCATTTTTACCTTTCTTGATTATTATCTGAATGGACCAGACACTACTAATCGTAACTCGGCACGACTCAAAGTTTTTCCATCTTGGTTCCTTTCTGAAATAGGTGACGAAAACTGTGTCAGATCACTGCCATATAAATAACACAGAGCTTCGATCCAAAGTCTTGCGTGATGTGGCCAGTGACAACATATTTCCGCATTGCTTCCGTAAGTTTTGTTATCGCCCCGTTACACTGTAAGTAAATCTGTGCGCAAGCCACGGTTGCAATGTTCCCACAACTGTAGTAGATCATTTTGTCAAGATTACACGCACTACGCGAACATTACAGATTGTATTGGGCCTACGTGGCCACTAGCGATAACGCTGGAACATCCGACAGATCATTTGTACATGCCGACGTCCTTCACCACTTGTCAGTTGTTCGACGGACGACGCTCTGTTCGACGGCACTGTGTACCGCTGTAATCTCTTTTTCCGAATAACGGCCACAAGTTCGGCCAAGTAAGCAGTTTCATTTGGACAGAACGTCAATACCTTTGTGAGCATCACGACCCTGTGGCATCTGGTGGAGGCTTTCCAGCCCACGTATACTGAACGCCACCATCAAGCCGTGAACCAAGCCCACACTATCAAGAAGAAAACAACGCTAACGCTGGGTATAGCGAGCCAGCTGCCGTGCGTTCAAACGTATAAGAGAATCACCAACGATTAAGATAGTGCCTAGTGCGAATTCGGAGTGGAGCTTTATATTGGCGGTACGCCAACTGTATTACAGCAAAAGCTGTTGTAAGATCACAACAAAGGTCACTGCGCCGTCCTTGTGCGCCACTGCTGGAGTCCGTAACCACAAGTGCGCGAAATAAAGAAAAAATTAGGTAAAGAAGAACCACCAGGGGCACAATGGGATTCGAATCCAAGTCCCCTGCGTACCAGCCCAGCATTCTACCACTGAGGCACGGCGATGCTTGATACTCCGAGGCAAATCGGCCTTAGGCAGGCCTTATGTTGGGAAAGGAATCGCGTTAATATCAGTAATAAAGCGCTTTAGAATGTCAAAGAAACGACAGTGTCTAGCGCAATGTGAATTGCATTACTAGTTCGTCGGTCCTCGAATGCTCCAACCCGCCCACCCCCTGCAAAAGCTTGAGGCATAATTATTCAGGGTCGTCAGCCACAGCTTCAAAATTGTTGCAAAAAAGATCCTTGCGAGTTCGTAGCGTGCATTATGCTTCTCCGAAAATTGAGGGTAGTTAATGCTAAGATAAGGCACCGTCCGTTTCATGGCCGATCTCCCGTGGTAGCTTGCACCAGAAATTTAGGAATCAAGCAAACTATGGTATCATATATCAAGAAATTATGGTGATTTGTGCGGCAGTAGATATCCTCCAGGTGGGCTAGAAGCAGTTACCCAAGTAAAGTGACAAAAAACGCTCTAAAAAGCCGCTGTGCTATATTGCTTTCGCTGTGGCTGTGCTGTGCGTTCCGCGCATGCCTGGCGGCCTTTTTTCTTGCTTTTAAGTATTGGATTTCCGCGAGATATTTATTACTCTATAAATCAAAAATTTTGTGAACCAGGACAGTACTATCCATAGGCCATGATGCATCTTTCGGTAAATAAGCGCTTCACATCTGTAAGACATTATGCACTCATTTTTGATGTATGGGACTTATGACGATTAAAAATTATGACTGATAACTTCACAGTAGGTGGAAACTATTGAACGACACTCTCGTTGTGTTATTGGCATTGTGCGATGACTGATTATCAGTTTTCTGCCACGTTATATTACTCAGGTTAACGCAATTCTTTGCGCGACGTGACGCCTGTAGAGGGTGGTTTTGGAAATGTCTTTGAAGCACCAGCTTTGCTCCGTAATAGAATATATGACTGCCACGTGGAAGGCCTGAGATTTTGTCCCATTTTATGATGGTTATTTTTTTCTCATATACGTTTTCATTTGTACTTATATCGGTTACATTTTCATGTCTGTCCGTTACGGCAACGGCGCCGAAATTAGAAACATGCAACATAGAGCTGCGATCTAAAGTGAAACTCTGGCGAAATGCATGACAAATGATGGGGCGTTGTACACCTCCTCAATGTCGAGCTCTTTATTCAAGCACGGAATTTCTTTTGCCTTTACCTCGTAAATCTTTTTTTGTTATTTTAGCAATACTGCTACCTCCCCAAATTTTATTAAAGTACAATTAATTTTGATAGCCCCCCAAAAGTAAGATCATCAAAATGTAAATTTATTTCTAATATGCATAAGAAATTTCGTGAAAAGTATATATGCACGAGAGTTCATTACTAGAACACAATCAATTTATCACTGCTAATTGTTCTGTTTATCAGCAATTTTTATATACTTACGAGGTTACACCTCATAAAACAAAAACATTTCACATTAGTGAAGAAAGTGATGACTTGAACGCATATGTGGCACATCATATTGACAGATAACAAAACGATTGCTCTGCGTGGTTACACGCACTACACATAAATTTTGAAGTTTCAGAATAAAAAAATGTGCCATATTCGCAAGGGTGCTACGTGACAGGGCAATTGAGTTCAGTTACCCCGGTCGCTTTATGCACTGTGCCAAAAAATGATGGATACAGCACTCCCTCCGGGGACAAGGAAAATTGATACATGGTGGTCACGCTCATCTCTATCCGTATAGATTTTGCAGGCCCCGCTGGAAACCTTCATCGCTTGCGCTCTCTGTCTAAGCAACATATATAGGCTCCGAAAGGTGTGAAGAATCGGCAGGTGCTTCTCACCGCTTTTCCCAAGACTAAGCTTGTTTCTTGCTTTCTCTTGTTTTATTTTTTCAACGGGTAACATGCCTCATTAAAATGATCGGTCATCTGTTCCTTCAGGGCTATTCACGTGTATCTGCTGTGAGTATATTGAGTATACATATACCTTTCATTCAGAGCGCCATCGAAACGATAGTAGAGCGTTTCAATCATGAGGCCCAAAACAGCTTGCGTACACAGCCTCTTACACTGTTTTTATTTGCCGCAGGTGCAGCTGAGAGCACAAAGAAATGCAAGAGCATGCATTGCGAATGGCGGGGGGGGGGGGAGGGGGGTTCTCGGTGTTAAATTTCTCTAGTGCCTATCCGTGCTACCGTCTAGTCATGTACTACTGTTTGAATTCGCAGGCGCTGTGTCTCTTTAAGTGGCAGCTGCCAGCCTGCCATCTTCCTCTTTAAGTGCCCCTGTGTAATAGTGTAAGTAAAGAAGTAAAGTATATTTAATAGTAAATTCCATGCATTCGTAATAAAGACGCTCTCGTGACCTATCAGTAAGGGTGAAGAATTTTGTCTGTGCATCCATGATAACTTCATGAAAATTTGTCTGGCACATACGAGTATCTCACAGGAGGCTGTTAGACTAACAAGATCAGGCCCCGCTCGCTAATACTCCAGCCTTCTCCATGTTTGTTTTTCCTTGTATAGCTTTGTCTTGTCATATAAATGAATGATAACTCTCTTAAACATAGTCTCTATGCGTATCTATTCGAAATCATAGCTCATAACAAAAATAAAACATAAAAATCTGGGCTTAAGAGAGCATCCCGAAATTCAAGATTGGTTGTGCCCGCCCACTCTTCAATTCTTGACACGGGTTAAGTTGCTTTACACCCCGTATAGGCATTTGTGCAACAGCATCAAACAACTGAAGACTGCGAAAAGTTCTAGCAGCTACCTTAATCAATATTAGGAGAGAGTATACACTAGGTAATGTTGATGAGAACCCAATCATCGACAAAGTCGACGAGAATAACAATGTGATAATTCAAAGCTACAGAAAGGCACAATGTTTGAGATAACAGAAAACAAGGAATTGTTCTCAACTAAGCGGCCACTCACTGACCGGCAGAATATCTTCGTTAAGGATCAGAATGTTTGGCCTTACTGGCCGACAAACTCAATCATGAGTCCACTCATTCAGTCTCACTCATGCTTCGATCAGCCCGTAAGTGTGAATCTGGGTTAGTCTAGGTGACCTATATTAAGGGTGAAGCACCATAATGCCGAGGCTTGCCCCTCTATATACTGTTCGTCACGGTACTGCACAGCACAGTGTCAGAAGTTAACAAAAGCAACTAAGAACGAAATGAAAGGTTGAAAACCAAAACAAAATAAAAGGACACAATGCTGTAAGAACACCTATGTTCAAGCATCCCTCAATCAAAGCATACGAAAAAAAGTTTGACAATAGACTAATATCGATCCTAATCTTAACAGAACAATATGAAACAAGCATATCATAAACCATGGGACTTAGCTTTGTCGTCGACTCATTCTGTCACTTCATGTTACTTCATTGATTCAACTTACATTATATGGCAACGCTCGGGTAACCCTTACTATACCTAGAGTGATGGCCCACTCGTCATCATTCATTACGTTCCACCACTTCATCAACCAGAAAGCAGTTATAGCGAATGACGGACGAAAGCGACGTACAGCTACCAGTTACGAATAATAAAATTGATTGTACGAATTTATAGTGTTTGTCGCGTCTTTCATAATGCAATAGGCGATATTCGCGGATGATTTCGGTTTAGCAATAAAACCCTCCAGCGCTTCGTTCCATTCATCATCATTCACTCCGTGGATATGCTCTCATGAATTTTCTCGTGAGATTGAGTTCGAATGAGACCAGTCGAAGAAAAGATTGAGCGAAGTCTGAGTGAGTTCTAAGCTTCAAATATAAAAATGAATGAGTCTTAGTGAGCTCCACCTTTCATTGCCGACGTATGCCACCGTCTACTCCTTTCCACCATTACTCTGATCCCTATTAAATCTTACGTTCATACTCGTCTTTTAAAATAGCCACATCTTAACGTACTAGTGTAGATGCGTCACATAAATATTCATTCATCAGACGCTTAGCTAGGGTGTTGGGTGCCTTGATCTCTTTCTGCGAACTCTGTCACGGTGAGGTTTTCGTGGAAACCTATTCTTTGCGTTGGGTATTCAATAAAAATGCCCTCGCTTGATTGAAACCACTTGTAGGTGGTATGTTTATATATATATTTATTTATTTTGTTATTTATTTATTTTGTCATTTATTTATTTACATTCCTTACAGGCCCTATGATGGCTATTCAGTAAAGGGAGCATCAAAAAAGAAAAAATATAGAAACCAATACATTGAGAAAAGAATATACTATAATAACGTACTGCCAACATGATGTAAAGATATAGTTAGGTAACTATGACTTTTATGAATTAAAAATAATGAGTGTTCAGATGAATTGTTACAAAAGGAGCGGTGCATAGTCGCGTAAAAGTACTCAAAAATGCACATAGCATGAGGACACAGAAAAACATCAAAACATGAACTACAGAAGACTGCAAAACATTGCTGAAATGAGACAAATATAACAAAAACGCTCATAAACAGCCAGCAAAAAATACAGTTTCATGATGGCACACAGTTTCAAACAAGAGGAAAAAAGAAAACTGAATTTGCATTGCTTGTTACAAAACAGAATCAGAATACATACACGATGAATGTCAATATTGGTATCATGAGAGTTGTAGAGTTAGGAGTTCCCTAAATGTGCCTATTTCGTTGCGTAATGATGTTGTTAGGAAGTGAATTCCATTACCAAACAGCTTGTGCCACGGTTATTGTATTAAACACGTCTGTGTTCCCATATGTGATTATAAAGGAAGTCATTCTGAAGATGTCGGGATGTGCAGGATGCTCGTACCATAGGCATGTTTGATGGCTTATTATGATAAACGTATCTGTGGGAAAAGGACAAGAGTGATATGTCAAGTCGACTACTTAAAGTTCGAAGCGAAATATTAGGTTTACTTTGCCTAATCATAATTGTGGAAATAAGTTGACTAGCTCGATGTTGGGTAGCCTCTAACGGGCGAAGTCAGTATTCATGATAAGGAGACCATATGGGAGCTGGAAATTCAAGCTGCTAATGTACAAATGTTGGGAAGGCAAGTTTACGAATGTTAGATGGGCGTTTATATATGTGACGGGCAACATACCCAAGAAATTTGGAAGTACTAGCCTATATGGCTGTGATACGAGAGGTCCAGAAAAGGCTTGGTGTAAGATTTACGCATAGGTATTTGTATGATGAAGCCTGACACAATAGGGTAATATTTATCTAATACGACAACTTATGATTTGAAGTGTTACACAAAACTGTCATTATGGTACACTTAGGTTAGTTGAGTCTTGTCTGACAGGTTTCACATAAATTTGTAACCTTTTCTAGGTCTTGTTCTAATAACCGCCAGGCCAGCGCAGAACGCGCCGTACAGTCAGAGTGAAAGCCAGAAGAGTGGTCTTTTAGAGCCTCTTCTAAACACACTTCGCGCAACTGCTTTCAGCCCACTTGCTTGGTACCCACTACGCCTTAAATATTCATAACTTTTGTGTAGTATAGGCCGCTATTTGAAGATGATGAAGATGATGATGATGATGCCTTCACACTGGCTCTTGCCCACTCAGGGGGATTGGCCAAGAATTGAGAATATGAATTTTAAGGCCTTTCTAATGATACCGAATCCTATGATACCTAAGCCGCTATTCACCATGCTTTTCATCGTCATTCTTTGGAGATGCGTGGTATCCGCTACACACTTGCAAGTAATATTGTGCGAACTTTTTATGCAGTGGCGGAGGACGGTGAAGAATTATGCCTGAAGTGAGTGTGCGCTACGTTTATTAGATGATCAAGAACATGCTTTTTTAATGAGTTGGAGCATTGGACGACCCACCCGTTATGCAGTTCACATTTTAAGACGCCTGCATGTCCTTTATGTGTTTTAAAATTATTTATAAGCCACATTAACCCGATTGCTTTTCCAACAGTACGCCTACTTAAGGCCAGTTAACAACGGAGCTTCAAGCACCGGCGCGACTCTGGGGTAGATTACTGGGTTGGAACGCAGGGGACCCGGTTCAAATCCGTCTATATTATGGTGTTTTTATTTACTAAGTTTTTGTTTCTCATTTCTTGTGATAAAGGTTACGGGCCCCGGAGGTGGCGGCGAACAACTATGGAGCCTTGCGGGACATGTGTTGTGAACTTATAACAACTTTCACTTTAAAAGAAGATGATCGTCGATGCTTCTAATTTCTCGATATAATTTACAGTCATATGCAAATGCGCGCACGTAGAATAAATTTTTATTAGGTAGATCATTCATATAAATCACAAGGAGCGATGGTTCTAGCACACTACCCTGTGCTGCACGAGAGGTGACATATCTAAGCGATGACGTGTAATGATTGACGATTGTGAACTGTCCACAGTTTGTTAAAAAGTTGCGTATCCAGGATAGCGTCAAGGTGTCTCATTTGATAATTTTGAAATTAACCTGCAGTCGGCTATGCAGCCGAAGGCTTTGGAGAAGTCAAAAAATATACAATGTATTTGAAGGCTATGATCCATGTTAAAAGTTATGTCTGTAGAAAATTATGGTAACTGGGTGTCACATGACATGCCCTTCTTGAGGCCATGCTGGTTGGCAAAAAAAAAATGAATAAACTCCGGAGGGTGATATACGCGGGAAGAAATTATATGTTCAAGCATTTCTCAACAAATGCATGTCAAGGTTATAAATGCATAAGAAGGTATGAGATGAAAAGGGGCTTCGTATAACAACAAATATGTGAGATATTAGCGCGAAAGATCATTTAAAATCATCGACGAAAAGCATATTTTTCGCTAACACACTCTTGGGTCTAGTCACTTACGCTCACTCACACTCAGGTGAAGTGAGTCTCAATCTGATTGAGTCCTACCGAGTAATAAAGTTCGTGAGATTGAATCCGAGCGAACCTGGTTGGGAAGCAATTGGCAGATTCCACGTACAGTGGGAATCGGTGATATGCGAAGCACGAATAAGGAAGGGTGATATGTCACCTACGAATTAGCACAACGTTACAAGGCGGACGTAAATTATGCTATACATCACTTCCATGCTAAGAATATTATGTTTGAACGTGTCATTTACTTTTGTCTTCTATTCACGTCACGTGATGCCAAATTTAGCATATGTGAAGCTAGCGAAACGACCACGAGCGTGCTATTAGAGTATATAGCATGTTTTCATGTTTTACATGACACGCATGCCAAGATTATAATCTTTGTATGTGTCATTTTCATTCGCCGTCTATTTACGTCACGTGACACCACGTTTTGTATATATGGAACTAGTAAAACGGCCACCAGTGCGCGGAGGGTAGCATGTAGTCGCGTTTCACGTGACAGGCATGTCTTGGTTATTGTGTTTAGACGTGTAAATAACATTCGTAGTCTATTCAGGTAATGTAGTACCAAATTTAGTATATGTGAAGCTAGAGAAACGGCCGCGAGTGCATCATGAGCGGCGTATGTTGTCATGTTCATACATGACACGCATATCGTGATTATCATGTTTGCACCAGTCATTCTGACCAGTCACCTTGGTCATTCTTTCACGTACCGTAATATCAAATTGCGTTATTGGGAAGCCAGTGAAGCGACCCCGAGTGCACCACGAGCGTGGCGTTTAGTCATGACTTACGTGACGTGCATGCAACGATAAATACATTAGGGTATGTCACATATGTTCACTACGCATTCATGTCATACCAGACAAATTTTGCAATATGCCTTGTGAACGAAATAACCGCGATAGCAGCAAGTTCACGAAAATATATAACATGAGATTCATGACATACAACTCATGATTTCGATGTTATGAATAGTCAGTTATGTTCGCCATAGAGTCTTGTTATGGGGTACCAATATTGGTATAGATACTATTATCAAAACGGTGAAGAGAGCTAAAAATCGTAGGCAGCTATATGGTTAGAAAGACAGGCAGATGGGGTAAAAGTCGCCGAAGTTCAGTGAAAAAATGATTCCCATTTAAAAGTTGAGCGAGTCTGAGTCCGGTTGAGTCCACTTGATAAAAAGCTTGATGAATCGATGAATCTACACCACAAAATTTATTTCTTGAGTGACAATAAGTGAGCTTCGTTCTTTTTGAAAGCCATGCCTGACCGACCGAACCTTGATGCGGGCCACCTGTTGTGGTTGTACGCACCACACATCTCCAACGTGAGCAGCACACAATAAAACACGTCCACATGCGTTCAAGCCTCCACAGGAAGTGGAAAGCAGGTGGAGCCAGAATGACATTGCGCAGGCCTACGGTACTACTTCTTGGAACATGCGGGAATGCGATGCTGAGCAGAATCGCTGCGGCATGTGACTGCTCTTTTGTTAACAACTTCTTGTTAAAAAGCACACGCACGCAAAAGAACACATCGTTGCACCTGCTCTAACATTTTCCTCCTTTGTTGAACTCGTTACCAGACACTTCATGCTTGCAACATGCAATGGAAGTTCAAGAATAGAATTTGCTGCACATATGCAGAAGTGTTCGGTCCGGTAGAAGAAAGGCGTGAATGTACCGCCCCTAATAACGTTTTCAAGTGGCAGATATTGGGGCAAAAGCTAGGATTATTATTCATTTACGTGATGTTGAGAAAGAATTCGAGTATTAAATGATAATCAACCCTTACATATCTTGCGAGGCGAGCTTATGCAAGGTGAACGAAAGCAGTCCCTAATTATGAAAGGCTTTACACGCAGGTTTCATTTGACTGAGAGAAAAAAAAAAGCCGCAGTAGTGATCTGTGGTTCTTGATATTCTTTATTTACATAATGAACATAGGTTGGTGCATTTAAAAAAAAACATCGGCTACTCCTCCTCGCTTAGCAGAAGAAATATCTCAATGAAAAGTACGAAGAAAGACAGTTGTAACGTCGAACAACATATCTGACAAACACAGTACGACATAACAATTTATGTGAGTCTCAAATTGTGAAGTACGAATTGAGATGTCTTGTCTGGCTTCACGTGCACAGGAAAACACACTCGTGAATTACGTAGGAGATATCCGAGTCATTTAAGTACTATAAGGATGGTAATCCACCTCAAGCATGGGTTAAGGAATTAAGAACTACTTCCCCCTAATCACTACCAGAAAAATTACGCTTGCAGAAATGGGTAGATTTTTGTTGTCATCGTACGAAAAAGCAGCCTTAAGTATGCCATGCTCTGCACAGTGCCATGCTCTGCTCATATATTTACCATTTAAATAAATTGCAATTTTTTTATTTTCAGAAACTTTAATACATTTCTGAAGCGCATCGACAACTGGTGCATGGACTAAGAATAAACGTGAAGTAACCAAATATTGTTCTTTTGTGAAAAACCACGAAACTGCCGCTATGCAATGACAGCATTTTGCTCATTTTATGGCTTATAGCCACAGGTCGGCAAACTCATCAATGAATAGACTCACTCAGACTCAGATTGAGTCGTCAGTTCGAGCCAGAGTTAGTCCGAGTTAGTAATATATTGGTGTGTTGAGGTACGAGTCATTCTGGTTTATAGAAATTTTGTGACCCCAATTTTCGACTGAGTCCTATCAAGGAAAATTTTGATCACCTCGCTGAGTAAGTCCCGTGCACAAAACTTATTTGGTGAACGAGTGTGACGGAGCTCTAACTTTGGCTGACCAATGTTGACAAACATTCATAACCGACCCTTTCTTCTAGAAGGGCACTATAACTGTAATGGGCAACTTCAACGACGTATAAAAATTACAGAATCTCCCGCTATATAGAGAACCATGAGTTGCACGGAAAGAGTGCACGGGCCGACTTACAAGTCCCGTTAATCACGGGCACCTTGCCCGATGTTGCTGCTTCCTTTCAAATGGTGCACACCAAGGCTTCACTCTAGCTTCTGTTGCTGTTACTCGTCCCGAACTCTTTCTTGTTGGAGCACGCCACGCTGGTTTACCGCCCCTCCATGCGGGAGCACATGTGTTCATCGAGCGTCTGCAGAATCTCATTCTCCGACATCATCAAGTGATTGTGGAAAGAGTGTAAGAGGAAGAGACCACAACGTCTTACCAAGCCCTTTGGCAGGAACACACACGCACGCGAGCGTGTCATGGCAGTGCTTCGGCCAGCTGCTCCACATGCGCTGTAATGGTGGTCACGCCACACGTAACCGTATGGAACTCGGCCATAAGATTCTTCGCATTTAAAACAGGCATGGGGATAATACAATAATAGGATCTCTTGAAGAACGCTTAGAATCTGCAGGAATTCGGGGCTTCTCACAAACGCGGTAATCGAAAGGGCCATTTCCAGGGGGGTAGCCTGCGCAGGCAGCCCGGCCTCGAAGAGGCACGCGCACGACATGCGCCATAATTTTTGGTGGCCAAAACGTGACGACACGTGCGGACCAGACATCTTCTAGGGTCGAAAATATGCAACTGTTTCCCCCAAAAGAGGCGTGTTGCAGGCCTGCGAAATTGCCTACTGGCATGTGGAGGGCAATTGCTGAGCGTCTGCTATACTCTGCGACAACTTTCTGTGGCAGCACAGCCAAGGCAATGATGCCCAAGCATGCACTTTAAAGGACGACATTCTTTCTTGGGGATCTTCGACGCGAAAATTTTGCTCTGTCTGTCTGTCTGTCTGTCTGTCTGTCTGTCTGTCTGTATATTCGTCTGTTTGTCCACCCTTAACGGTACTTAGTACTTTAAACGGCACCAGCAGATACTCCAAACAATGAACCCCATCTGCAGCGTCCACCAAAGTTGCTCAAGGCTCAGCGTTCATGCTTGTGCAATCGTCAATTAAAAAAGCAACTATTTCACATATCTGAGGCACCATAGCAGCACGTATATATTCTGTACGTGCGTATTTTACTAAAAAAGGCATACACAAGGTATTCTAAGGACCGTAGTGTTTATCACGTGGCGCTGACCATGTAACGCTTGCACGAAAAGAGAAGTGTTTGCAACGCTTTTGTAAGACGACACGGTGGTGGCACCTACCCGTCACCTTGCGTTCTACACCTTATCACATCTGAGACGGGCGGACGCCCGTCTCAAAGCCACGCATTTTGTTTTCCTAGGTAACTGCCAGGTAGCGCTGATGTCTCACGTTCGACTTGACTTGATGCGCTCGTTCACCTCCGCTGCACGCTCGAGGTACTCCAACTCAGTGCCCGCAGAAAACCATTCACCGATTTTCTTGCACAGAACATCAAATAAACGTTTTGTTCAATCTCTCCAGACGGAAGGCTATTGTCTTTCGACGATACTTGCAGATTAACGGGCAGATACGGGGCCAATTTGTTACTGCGCTTCTGCATGTAGCCCATGAACGCTAATTTTGTACACTGCGTAGCATATTGAAAAATTTCAAAAGAAAATGTGCAAATATTATGTTCAAGATTGTTCTTATTATTATTAAGATGCATCACCCACGTAGGTTTTTCGTTCTGTGATGTTTCTAGTTTTCTGAGCTTCTGTTGCCATATTGCCTTTTTCTTGTCCAGTAACAGCAAGGAGGTTCTATTTTATGTCTTCTGGAGTAGAGATGCGCCCCGATAACTGACGCCGGTCGTCGCCATATTAGAAAAGCAGACACTCGGAAGCAGACGACAAAGTGCACTTCGTAGCTCCGCCATAGCAGTGGCCTTTGGAGACTGTGACATGCTTTTGTAAAGCAGTCAAGGATTTTACCGGGCGATGGTGACTTCTTGCGTCGCTTAAGGGTGCACAAATCGCACCAAGAAAACGCCTGCGATCACTTTTTACGTGTAAGTATTCTCGCTTCGTTCGCTGACGATCGCCTGTTTTTTGCATAAGTTGTTAAATTAGAAACAATATCAAAGGTGCGCATGCGTGTAATACATGCGTATAGCTGTATGGAAGGTAACTTGAAGCTTTAAATGCTAGGTGATACGACGTTGTCCCTGAGTTTTAAGTTTATGGACGAAGGACTTGCGGTCTGTGGCTGCACGTATCAAACATTGGAACGAGTAGGACGTCTGAATGCCCTTTGAATTCCAAGTTTTCTGGTGTTGTCTTACAAGGAAAGACTGACGGCACGCATGCATAATTTTTGGGCGAGTGAATATCGAATTTAGTGCATGTTTATTGATAAATTCGCAAACGTTGAGAACAATTTCATGCCGTGGTTATCCGCGTTACAGGTTTTCGAAAGACAGTGCGCTTCGTTCTGCCTGTGAACGTGCTGTTCGACGAAATAGAGGGCTAGAGAGGGTGACCACCTCTGTTCTATTCACTTTGAATAATGCCGCTTCGATGAACGGGGCAGACACCCAGACGGCGGCCTGGCAGTGCACCTTCGATTTTTCCTGCTTTTCAAGTGCAACTGCAAAAACATGTTAGTTTCTACGTCCATGACATAGCTTTAGTAGAATGTAGTCACGAAAATAAGCAATGGCGTCTAAAACAAGATGAGACACCTTTGAAATTTGTTCTATCTTGCCGACTAAACCGAAAGCAAAACGCCGAAAGACGAAGTTGCCAAAATGAGCGAGTGGCGTTATATCAAACATCTGGCCACCTCGTTTCTAGGCTCAGAAGGCGGCGCTTGTCATGACACCACACGTCGCCAACGAAAGTTAATAAGTATATTGCAGAACTAACGCCACTGCAATCGTTCTTATAAACGGTTCCTTTGAGATACGTATCCAGGAGTTTGTCAGTTGCACGCGACATCAGTGTTTCGGCTTTGGTTCCTCCTGTAAATTGGTTAGAATTCGATAACTCTAGAAAAATTACTCGTGACTTCCAGTTTACTTAAGTACCTCTCTTTCCTAACTTTGCCTTTAATTATTTCAACTTCCTTATATATATTCTCTGGTAATCTGCCGAAACACACACAAGCACATAAATGAAAGAGGCGAGCAAATGTCGCGTTCCCCTTGATCTTGAGCATCTGCAGGCACATTTCTTTAAACAGCCAATATATGCTACAACCTGTTTGTGCCTCAATAGTGCGCCAGCAAACTCGACATACGAAGCATTCCTCGACAACAGATTGATCTGAAACGTGCAGCTGACAATGGGTGCATGAAATAATTTGATTAATAAACAAAAAGAGGCATTTATTCGTTGGTGTAACCTAATAGTGGTTTCTATCTCATTTTTTTATCGTAGAACTGCAAACCGACGCGTATTCTCTTGTGGTCTATGGCGGTTCTGCCCTGTTTTTCCTCTAGCATTATGGCCGCCGGCAGCTTCACTTGCTTCTGTTGGCGGCGGTCGCAACTGCCACTTCAGAGGTTCTATAGAACCTCATTGGGTAACAGCAAGTTCACATCGAAGCTTATAAGCGAGTATGAGCGCGTGTTCGCCAGGCGATGTGCATTCATCGAGCAGGTAGAAACGAAGACAGCGGTACGTCGTGAAATATTTTGCTTTCCGCACATGCAATCGCCGAGTATGTGTGTGCAAGTGATAACATCTGCGAAAGTGGGACTCTAATGACTAAAGGCACCTTGAAAGGGACACCGGAGACTTTCCAGTCTTCAGCAACACTAGCTGCTTGAAAGAAATAGTGCGATTAGAAACTGTACCTAAAACCAATGAACGTTTTTCAAAATTGCATTGCATAAGTGGTCGGTGTTTTGGCTGCCTAATATTGTTGATATGATAAGGTTGAAGATCGTGTACCGTAACACCGCTCCGTCTACAGAGGGGGTCATTCATAGCGCTTTGCCTGGGTAACAGACGCGTTCATGTATAATACCCTGTTGAGTGTGCGAAAACAGCGTTCTTGGCCGAGCAAAGATTGCGTTTTTTCCAGTTGGACTTACAAGCGTGAGACCCCCACTATAGACTGATTGGTGCCAAGATTTCTGCTTCCCGTCGTTGCTTTCGCGTCCCTCAAAAATATAAGGAGAGCGTCCCTAGAAAGCTATTGCGTCTCTAAAAGAAGAAAAACAATGATGCCGACCAAGTATGCGCTGAAATTTAATAAATAATTGTTTCGCTTTACATTGTTCCAATCGCCCAGCAGCTGCTAATAGATAAATCTCAATGCTTCAAAAAACTTCATGTGCTTTTCCTTAAAAAGGAACATGTCATTTTTTTTTCTTTTCATAAGAATGTAAGATTTATTCCATGGTGTTTATGCAAAATAGTACATGTTAGATGCGCTTGTGAAAACGAAACCTAAATCGCACGAATACGGACTCCTTGGTGTAGTAACAGATATTGCAGAAGCTCCTATCAAGTAACTTTGGCTGTGCTGACACGAATAGTTGTCGCCGAGTTTACTAATAACCGAATGCTCGAGCTGCACAGGCACTCACTGGCCGCCTCGTATGTGTAGGCACTGGATCGCATATCTTCGTCCCACCACTCGTTGAAGGTAACACTTCTTTTTCATTCTATAAAAAATATTATTAAAGATCAAATAACAAATATAAATTCCAGAACCATACCTAATACACAACATTGACGCGAAATACCCTTCCCCCCCCCCTTTCATTCTGTGACACATTTACATGAATTCTCCTTGGGGAAGATGTGGGCGGAATTTTTCTAAAGGATCACTTTTTTTTGTAGCAGAGCGGCGTGCCCGCAACGCGAAATTCTTAACCTAACCAAATTTCGCATAGGAAGTTTTTGCTCACTAACGTCTAACGCTACAAAGACACGGAGTACCTCACAGCACAGTTAACGGAGAAGATATAGTCGATCTCCATAGTACTGAAGCAAATACCTATCAGATGTATACAAAATAAACAAAATTTACTCAACACTGCTTTCAGACGCAATTCTGGGCTGCGGTGACAGACCGATATTGTATCATACCTCGCAACGGTGTAATAAAAAAGTCGCAGACACAGATATTATTAGGAAAAATAATAACTTTGTAAGCAGCAGTGGGAGACAAGGCCATCAGCTCAGAGTATACGAGTGTGCACTTGCTTATTTTGGCACATGTTCAATGAGCAGCCGAGGCCTGTGGGGCACGGTCGTGGTGCCCAGCATATGATGTTCCACAACCTGTTTCTTCGTTTAATAACAAAGGCACATCTAGTAAGGTTTTTACCACTCCCAACAATGTTATCTCTTCTAAACAGACATGCGTGAGAAAAATATAGCACAGAGGAAGGAATACAAGACACAGCGCAAACTATCAACTGAGATATTATTACAATAAGTTCTCAACTCATCATTTGCGCTGCGTTTCTTACCCCTTCCTCTGTGCTATACCTTTTTCACGCACCATCATTAAGATAAAGTACTAACTTACCCAGCATTCTATTATTCTCAACGTTATCTCCTCTGAAAACATCTCTGTCAATCAGCAGCGTTTCCGAAGAGCTCCTATCACATCCTGTGCTCTTGGAATAGCCCTCCCCTCATCCAACGAGACACTTGTGCACGTATCACTTCACTGCTTCCTTTGTATACCTTTCTGGTAATTTTGTCGAACAGGTAAGAAAAGGCATCCCTGGTTACATGACTGAAATACTACCAGTGCCACTTAAGCGTCTTTTTAACAACTTCTCGAACATAAAATCTGTCTTCAATTGTTGTACTTTATCATGTCCTGGCACCCTGTATGAAAGATTTTATACCTAACATGATTTCACAGTCTGTTCAGAATCGCAGGCCCTCACATGGTTTTTCCACTACCTCAAGTTATATTAAACTTGTAGTGCAACATCCATAGATGCCGATATATCAAGCTGTTGTCAGCTGGTTGCAACTGTCACCAGCTATGTATCATGGGCAGAGCTTACTGCAAACCAAATATATATATAAAAATAACACAACAACTAGAAGCAGTAGCGTTTTAGCGCATTTGCACTACAAGGTGCCAAATCGAATTTTTAGTGAATGACTGGCTTTTCACATGCATATTTGGTAACTACACAATTTGATTGCATCTTTGTGGCCACCCAGCTGGGTGTGCGAAAGAAAAACTCAAAAAGAAATGAACTTTGAAAGCCTGAAAAAGGTTCTTTCAGTGTCCAAATAGTGTACATGCAATATACACAGAACGCTTTGCAGTTGAAGAAAATATTGGCACTATGGTTCACTAACACAAAAGCACAGTATTTTGTAGACTAACGTTGCCCAATTTGGGAAAATCCATGCAGTGTGCCAATAAAGTTGGGAATACACTTCGGCAATCTGAGAGTACAGCTTTTTTTTTTTGCTTAGCATACAGCATTCACGATCTCGGAAAGTGAAAGCATGCTTCAGCCGTGCGCCTGCGAATTTGTTACGCAGTCGCAAGAGAACTCTTTCACTCATTCCATGAGCTATAGTTCAGCTTGTCTAATGGGTCACACTGATGAGCAATGAATGGGCAAATAAGCAACGTTCGGGAAATACGCACGAATCGAAGGAGCAAAAGAGAGTAATGGCTCGTTGACTGGACCGTGCACCAAACTAAGCACAAGCCCGCAGAACAGACTGCCTACATACGCCCCTCAACCACGGAACTCAATAAAAACATGGGGAACTTTACTATTTAGCCAAGTGTGAGATAAACCGTAAAGTAAATTTATAGTTTACGTTGGCATAGAAAAAGTCATGAGTTTAGAAAAAAGATGTTGGAAAGCTTTTTCCTTTATTTTTCCCTCCTCACCTAGTCGTGATTTAGTCGTGCGGTGGGTGGTCATTTCGTTTCAACTGACGTTTGACCACTTTTCCTTTCAAGTTCTGTGACTGATATAATTTTATCATGCAGCCTTCCTGATCAGCCAGCATTTAGACAAGCTACCATGTCTTGCGAAAACGATGACATCAACATGTGATTCTACGTCGAAGCGACGTCTTCATGTTGTGACAGACACGACAGAAGTTTGAAAATGAGTGAGGTCATGATGACGGTATATGACGGTAGTGCCACGTGATTATGATGTTTTGCATGACTTGTGTTCTCGCCGACTTTGATGGTCATCTATCATGTTTTAGGAAGAGTCTAAGGGTTTTGCGGTAAAAAGCGTAAAAAGTCAACATTTACAGCCCTCATGTAAATTTTATGCCTAATTGAAACATCAATGACATTTTAGTAGTTGTTTGCTGAGTGCTATTTCGAATATCTTGATTAGTTTGCAACGCCCACACGGGCACCGACTAATCGTACATAAAGGCATGAGCGACGAATTGTTTGCAGCAATGTCTTGAGTTCAAGTGGCTTGGCTTGCTTAATTTGCCGGAGATATCCTGCATCCTACTAGCATCTAAGCCACACACAAACATATATATATGTATATATAGCATCGAACGTGTAATTGGAAGGTCGTAGGTTCAATTACTGCTCACGACAGGTTAAATTTTCACCCACATTTCTTTCTTTTTATTTACATTACATTGGTTTTAATAACTTCCCCTATACAATCTTTGGCATTATTGTCTGTTAGATGTCATTATTATTGTGTCAAAAAAAGGAAAAAAACAAGCCCCTGGGTATACAATTCGTCCCCCCCATATATATATATATATATATATATATATATATATATATATATATATATATATATATATATATATATATATATATATATATATATATATATATATATATATATATATAAAGTAAGGGTAACAAGTGTATACTTAAGGGCTCGTTTTTCGTGTTTTACACAATATTCATGAGATCTAACAGACAATAATGCCAAGGAAAGTATAGGGGAAGTTATTTGGCCAATGGTAATGTAAATGAGAAGAAAGAAAAGTGAGTAAAAAGATAATTTGCCGTGGGTAGGATCCGAACCTGCGACCTTCTAATAACGTGTTCGACGCTCTACCACTGAGCTACAACGACAGCCATCCCCCCGCCACTGTATTGGGTATCTAAGTAAATTTAAACGTGGGAGTGTCATTCAGCGACACTAGTAGCCATGGCGGTGAGTATGTCACACTCTTTAGAAACCTGTTATGCGTCACGTAGCACGTGAACTTATTACTAACTGGCAGCTGACCAATAGCCCCTCGTATACAACCTAAAGGCTCCAAGTCTGCCAGTACGAGACCCTCGTTAATGAATAAGGGAAACAAGTGTATACTTAAGGGCTCGTTTTTTGTGTTTTAAACAATATTCATGAGATATAACAGACAATAATGCCAAGGAAAGTATAGGGGAAGTTATTAGGCCAATTGTAATGTAAATGAGAAGAAAGAAAAGTGGGTGAAAGGATAGCTTGCCATGGGCAGGATTCGAACCCTGCCCACGGCAACACACACACACACACACACACACAACACACACACACACACACACACACACATATATATATATATATATATATATATATATATATATATATATATATATATATATATATATATATATATATATATTGTCAAGACGAAGGAAGACGCTGGGGCTCGGGCGCGTGGGCAGCTAAGAGAAGGTAGAGAAAGAAGAAGACAGAATAAGAACAGCAGGCCCAGGATCGGGTGTTGTCTCTTGTTCTCTGTCTAGTACATTACAATGGCGCAGCCGACGAAGAAGAAGACTTACGTCCCGGCTTGGTCATCCAGGACAGCCGCGATAAGCGCCGCTTGGGGACGGCGTCAAGGCCTCCTCGGTGGCTGCAGTACACGTTAGCGGTACTATTTCAGAAGGAACGCCATCCACGCGTCTTTGGCTATGAATTCTGCCGTCAGCGCAAGCCGACAAGTGAACCCTCTGCGGGAAGGAACCGGTACGTGTCTTCGTGGTTCGTCGGCAGTGCGGGCTTCGCCAGCCAGGAACGCCGTTCACGATTCTTTGGCGATGGAGTTGACAACGCGGCCGCTGCTTCAGCTGCCCATCGGACCATCAGTGGATGATGTCCATGCCTCCTCTGGGGAACCAGGGCATCACCCAATGGACGCTATGCTACCACTTCACGGCCGTAATAAGCACGGGCTCCTGTCCTTTGGGAATGCTGTTGAAGCTTCCCACTGCCTGCATTCCTTGTCCGGTACTCTTCCAACATACGAGCCGCCAAAAAACGCTGTTCATGCTTCCTTGAACGTGCGTGTCACCGCCGTGAGTACTGCTAGAACCACGTACTTCATGGACGCGAACCAATGCGGTTCAGAAGCCTCGTGCGACAGTGCCGTGGAACTGCGGCGTACCATCGCATTGCTCCGCGCCGAGACTAACAAACTGACAGCGTTGATCGCCGAGCGAGCTCCTACAATGTTGCCAGCGTTGTGTGACATTAACGCAGTGTTGGATGTAGCTGCCTCATACGACCTTGAGGCAAGCACACCGGAGCAACGCAGCGAGCTTCGGTCTTCTCTGAGCGAGCTCTCACACCAGCTCGACTGCTTCGCGTCGGTGATCTCTGCGTGTCCACCTGCCACCTCACAATCACCAGCCGTCTGCGAACTACCGGAATTCCACGGGGTCCGGAACGACGCCGACAGCTGGGTGGCAACCATCCAGGCGATAACAATGCGCGAGGCCTGGACGGAATCTCAGAAATGGACCGTGGCTGTAGACCGTCTTCGGGAAGGTGCAGTGGCGTGGCACCGGTATGAAGGCTGGAAGCAACATTCATGGGCGGAGTGGAGCTGCAAGCTCATAGCTGCTTTTGGTCCTAATGTTTACCACCTCTCCACCACCCTGTCCAACCTGACCGGTACCGAGGGTGGAGCTCAAGAAGGGTTCCATCTCGAGGCTCCAGCTGAGCACTCCAGCTCTCCACATAAGCTTCCAGAGTCGTCGCTGGTACCGGACCCAAATTCGTGTCAGCCATCGGCCACCCCGTCCTCTTTCGTGTGGGGAGATACAGAGGGGCACAGGGTAGCTGGACCCTTCGTCAACGCGCCCACTATCATATATCGAGCTCAAGTGGGGCGGCAGCTCAATGTCTCATCGCAGTCCTCCAGTCTGACAACAGGCAACAAGACCACCCTAGAGCCTCAGCATGTGACATTGCGGCCTTCGAACCCGACACCTCCTGGGCACGTGGAGTCGTTCACTCTTGTCCTGCCGGATGGGTCACGACATGACACACCCTACCTGTCTACGATACCAACAGTTCCCTGTGATAGCAGTGAAGTAAGGCCTTCGTACGCCCCTGGTGTCTGCAGCATGATGTGCAGTTATGGTGACGTTAACTTGTATTGACGACGCGGTACTAAGCAACCAAGGTGCATCTTGATTCCTTGTGGTCGCAGAACAAGAGAAGCCAAAGATGGCAGCGCAGAGGCTACTGCATCAAAGCATGATGGTTCGGGAATCGCAGCCAGTCCAGAACGCCGACGGGAATGAAGTCCCCAAACGGCGCCAACTGAATTGTCTGCTGCTGCGGCCGCCTCGATACAGCCAAGGTCGCCCACCAGAGTGTTCGACAGCCCCGCAAGGCAAGTCATGGCTTCCACGAGAGAGATCCCACAGACACAGCCAATACCGCCCGCCAGAGACGGTATTGGCAACTCAGGGCTCCGGACATGCGGGCCGAAGACAACCATTGCGAAACACTCAATGGCGTCCACTAGAGCCATCGTCGCCCGACTTTCAAAGCAAGACACAAAAACCAGCACGACAAAGTCAATGGCGTCCACCAGAGACATCATCGCCTTACTTTCAACACAAGACGCACTGTGGCCAAGAGCGGCTTATGCGAGTCAGCCAATGCCGCCCACCAGAATACACAGACAGATCTTCAAGCAGAGGTGCACTGTGGCGTAGACCAACCGGCTCGAGGCAGCGAGTGTGTCCAACAGAGACGCTTCCCCCAGACCGTCAGTGCATATTGCATTGTGGTTCAGGATCACCACGATGCAGCCAAGCCCACCCAGCAGAAACTTTGCCGCCAGCTCCGCGCGCGCGCAGTCATGGCCGAGTGTCAAGACGAAGAAAGACGCTGGGGCTCGGGTGCGTGGGCAGCTAAGAAGGGAAGGTAGAGGAAGAAGAAGACAGAATAAGAACAGCCGGCCCAGGATCGGGTGTTGTCTCTTGTTCTCTGTCTAGTACATTACAATATATATATATATATATATATATATATATATTTATATATGTACGTATATATATATATACATATATATATATATATATATATATATATATATATATATATATATATATATATATATATATATATATATATATATATATATGTATGTATATATCGTTCAGCATGTGACATCTTTTTATGAGCGGACAGCTCCGCGTGAAGGCACCGACGTCTTTTCAAGAACCCGTTTTTGTGCTTTGCAGCATGAATATAGAATAGGCGTCTGCACTCCATGAAAAAAATTGGCATTAGCTGAGCAAGTGCATTTAATTATAATAAATTAAAATTTACTTATTTTTGGATGGCCTTGTGTGTGTCGGAAAAGCTGAAGCTGCCTGGATGTATTCCTTTTAGGATATGCTCCAGACATGTCAGTGTCTTTTACTTTTGTTATATGATAGTCTGCGAAAATGCGTATTGATGGTGAGAGCATTTTGGAAACGCCTGTCTCATGCGAAACGGCTGTCATTTCAGCTAGCGAAAACTTAGAAGAGGAGGATAACGTACTTTTATATAACTCAATATATCTCTTGCGTTTTGGGTCGGCAGCTTTTGAACAGCCGGTGCGTTGCTTTCCATAAACACAGACGTTCCTATTTCACGAGACCCGTTTTTCTGGGTACACAGAATGAGCTTTCCTCTGAATCCTGCTTAGATAGCCCCCGTTATGTTTCAGTAGCATTTGAGCACTCTCTATAAAGTGTGTATTGGTTGGACGTAGATAGAAGATTTATATAAAAGTGCATAGGCACAGCGGGTATACGGGCGATCAGTTCAATCTGAATTAAGATTCCTTTCACAAAACGAGGCAAATTATGTTACTGAAAGCATCTGCAAGGCTCAGTTAGGAAATCTAATATATAAAACAGAAGCTCAAATTCAGCGCCAGTCGCTGAACCAAACGAAACGTTCTTAAGAACATGCACAGAAGGGTTGTCAGTTTTCGCTCGCGTATCGGTCGCGACGAAATTTTAGTTACATGGGCTAAATAAAAACAACACTTACATTTCTGTATCAAACGCAATGAGAGTGGATAATACTTAGGCACCTACAAGACTTTCAGGCAGTAGTTGAAGAGCATGGCACAATGCTTCACGGAGTGTAACTCGGAGCGTTGTTTTAAGAGTCGTCGTTCGTGCACATAGTAGCCAACAAAATCACTTATGATTGCAAGTTTTCCAAGTACTGCTGCTGCTTCGGTTTAAGCCCGAGACACCTTTTGCGGCTTATGCAAAAGCGGGAGATATAAAATTACTCTTTATTGTATCACCCGACACTTCATTTTCAAGAAATGGCATCACTTACTGGAAGCTTGTTCACACGATAAATTCTTCGTGTGTTTAGCCCCTTCTGAATTGTTACGTTTTTAAAGCAATGTCCTTAGAGACCTCGTTTCGCAGAAATTCTGGTGTTAGCGTCCTTGGTCGTGAGTGAAAAATCATCATCCTACTCGTGACCGAAAAATCGAGAACGATTCAAATAAAATGCATAAATGATAAAAAACCCTGGAGCAGAGTGGGGACCAAACCAGGGTTCTTGGTGTCCGAGTCGGGATAACCCACGTGGTTTTCGTGGCAAGCGGATGTTCTACTACACGGCCATGCCTCTGCTTGTGGAATTAGTGAAAATGACTTCCTCTCCTTAGAAATGCAGTTATGAAGCTTTCGTGCTTCACAAACACACTTGTCTTGTATGTATGCTTCACAGTGCAACATGAAATATTGCAGTAATGATGCGTTGTCAGGCGTCCATTGCCAACAGATATCAGAATATGTGATTAATATAATGGCTCTTTCCGGGTTGCAAGCCGATATCCCGCTACAAAAGACAAACGGGCTACTGCGACTAATTCTTTAAGGTGCATAGGTGCTTAATGGGTGCCTAGCAAATTTGTAAAGGTTTCATGCACTAAGCCTTTGAAGTACGCACTACAAACAGAATATTGGTATTGCGTTCAACTCCTAAAGGCGAACCTTTAGGATCCCCAAATTTTTTCCTGGGTCGTTTCAACCTCTTGCCGACTGTGTCACTTGAAGCTAGTTTGTTCCGCTTCCGGCTAAAAAATTCAGGGATCACACCGAAAGAACAGGGGCCCATCTTGTGGACTGACGCTACGTGAACGTATCGCTAGAAGAATGTTACGAAAGCTCATTTTTCAGGGCCATTGCGACGACCGCATTATTGCTGCCTGCAAGCCCTATTTTCATGAGAAAAAAAAAGACTTATTTATATGTCGACGTTTTTATATGTCTGTCGAAAAGCGCCGTATTTATATCACCTTAACAGAGCATTCGAACGCTCATCTGCATAAAGTGTCCCATATAAAGTCCCTCGCATAAAAACAAAAAAAAAATCAGTGTTTCGTTACTTTTTATGTTTCTAATTAGCGATGTCATTAGGAAGCAATATTGTATAGGATTATGCTGGCCGGGCCGAGAAAGAGCGCGATTTCGCTTATACATTATCGCTATTATGACTTTGTCATAACTAAAAAATGGCTCCGACCACTATTTCTCTGTGCAAAGCTAAGTGAAATAGATCCTCTTTTTGGTGACGTGATAATACTAATTATTATTATTATTATTATTATTATTATTATTATTATTCCGCACCTAGCTAGCAAGGCAGGACATGATCTTTAGGGATGTTGTTTGCTCTGCCATAATTTTAATTGCAAGCACTTCTTCTCTCGAACCTGCACGAGGATCGTAATACTCGAATGATCTAAACGCGGTCCTGGCCACACAGAGAGAACCAAAATTATTCATTGAAATTGTGTAACACCACCACAATATAAAAAGGGGATATAGTTAAAAAAACATGAATCTTTACAGGCGCTCCTAACATACATACCAAACCAGAAGCTCGGAGCTCTAGGGTCAACACTAGAGGTAGACAGTTAGTGTCTTTCGCTTCTGAATGTGAACTTATCCTCGTGAGTGACGGCAGCCATACTTATCTGCGCGGATCGGCCTATAGCAGTTGCCTGGACCTCACTTTCGTCTCACGCTCGTTCACACGCAGAGTGCACTGGTTTTCGGATTTGGAAACAAGGGTTAGTGACCACATCCCAACATACCTGAAGATTGACGGCTTTCCAAGTCACAAGTCCTCCAGAGCCGTCCAGTTCACCGGTTGGCAAAAATACAAGTTAATCATGGATGACTATGTTGGCACCTCACCTTTCAGCCTAGAGGACGCAATAAAGAGTGTCCTACAGTCAACGACGCGTTCGCTTCCGGTGAGCTCATCTCGCACTGATGTGGACATTGATCTCGAGAAACTCCGAGCGATTCGTCGTCGTGCAGAACGACGTTATAGACGCACGAGGTCACTTGATGATCTGAGAATGGCCAGGCGCACACGAAAGAAAATACAGCGGCCCCGCCGCAGTGTTCTAGTTGCTAAGGTACTCGGCTGCTGACCCGCAGGTCGCGGGTTCATATCCCGGCTGCGGCGGCTGCATTTCCGATGGAGGCGGAAATGTCGAGGCCCGTGTGCTCAGATTTGGGTGCACGTTAAAAAACCCCAGGTAGTCAAAATTTCCGGAGGCCTCCACTACGGCGTCTCTCATAATCATATGGGGGCTTTGGGACGTTAACCCCACAAATCAATCAATCAAGAAAATAATGCGTCACATGGACAAGTTGGACAAGCAACGATGGGTATCTTTTTGCGAGTCTTTGGATCCCAGAAAGCTTCTGTCACTAATCTGGAGAACTGTCCGGGGTCTTCGTACAGCCATTACTCAGCGCTACCCATTAAAATCTCTGGCACTTCACTTACGATGTGAAGAGATTGATGTCGCAGATTCTTTCTGTCGAAGGATTGCCTGCGGCTCAAATTCCACTGGGACAAAGACGCCCGACTTCACGTGATCCCCGAATGGAGATTTTCTTTTCAATGGACGAACTAAAGGCTGCGCTTGCTTTGTGTAGACGTTCTTCAGTGCCAGGACCTGACGGCATCACTTACCGCGCTCTGTGTCACCTAGGAGATCAAGCTCGGCAGGCACTCTTGCAGCTGTACAACGACTCCTGGCAAACTGGCATGATTCCACAGGAATGGAAGTCAAGTCGCCTGATTCCACTTCTCAAAGCCGGCAAGTCACCCTTGGACATTTCCTCTTATCGCCCGATAGCCCTCGTGAGCTGTGTGGAAAAAGTTATGGCAAAGATGATTTTAACGCGACTAGAATGGTACTTAGAGTTTTACGAAATATATCCAGATGACATGTTCGGGTTCCGACGAGGCCGCTCGTCAATTGACAATGTAGTTGACTTGGTGACATATGTAGAACACCAGAAGGCCTGCAAACGGTTATGTGCTGCTCTGTTTCTTGACGTTAAAGGGGCATACGACAATGTCACCCACGAAGCCATTCTCAGCGCACTAGAAGGAGTGGGACTCGGTGGCAGGATATATACGTGAGTTCACAGCTACCTTCAGAATAGATCATTTCACGTGCAGACAGAGAATGGCCCGACACCCAAGTATTACTGCAGCCGAGGGGTCTCACAAGGCGGAGTGCTAAGCCCGACGCTGTTCAACCTAACACTCATTGAACTAGTTGGCAAGCAACCAAGCAGTGTACGACTCTCCATTTATGCTGATGACATCTGTGTGTGGACATCAGGTGTGACTCGACTTCAACTTCGCGCTCGACTTCTGAAGGCAGCATCAGTGACATCGTACCACTTACGCAAACAAGGGCTTGAAATCGCAAGTGAGGAGTGTGCAGTCGTGGCTTTCACCAGAAAACCAATGTCTGCTTACGGCATATCAATTAACGGGCAGTTGGTGTCATGCAGCCGGAGTCACAGGTTCTGGGGAGTCGTAATCGACGGAAACCTGTATTGGACACCCCCCGTAATATACGTGAAAAAGCGTCTGACTGCCATTTGTCACTTATTCAGGTTTCTTGCTGGGAAAAGTTGGGGAATGTCTGTCGAGTCTATGATACAGCTGTACAAGGTATTATTTACTGAGTTCCTGCGGTATAGCCTACCTGTTATATCTAACACATGCAAAACGAACCTGCGCACAATCCAAAATATTTAAGCCCAAGCGCTTAAGATATGCCTTGGTTTACCGCGCTGCGCATCGACAGCTGAAACAATTGCCATTGCACAGGACTACTCGATCATGACGCACATCACCATTGAAACAATGCGTACGTACCTCAGGCAACATGCTAGGAATTCTTCCCTCCACTTGGCAACCCTCGCTACTGAGAGGCCCCGCACGAAATTTAGTGCACTTGTCTGTGCTCATCGTGAGTCGTTTACGTCAGGTTTTACGCCTGTTGAGAAACTGGTGTATCCTCCATGGTGCCTGACACTTCCACAAGTACGTGTTTCAATTCCAGGAATACAGAAAAATTCAAATTTGCCTTCATCAGCCCTAAAACAATTGAGCTTGAGCCATCTGCACGAAATGTACAACAATCACGTGCACATATACACCGATGGTTCAACCACAGCGTCTGGTTCTGGTAGTGCGGTGGTGATTCCAGCTAGAGGAATCACTCTGCGAATCAAACTGTCACACGTCACTACGTCCACAGCGGCAGAACTTGCGGCTTTGCGTGGCGCCCTAGAGTACATCAAATCCCAAAGACCGAGTAAATGGGCTCTGTTTTCCGACTCAAAACCAGCCCTACAGAGCATGCAGTCCGTCCTTCGACGAGGTTACCATGAACAATTAACTTACGAAGTTGTCAAGCTTGTTCACCACGTCACAGAAACAGGCCACGAGGTCAAGTTTCAGTGGCTTCCTGGCCATTGTGGGATCAGTGGCAATGATACCGCAGACAACGCGGCTCGCACATCGTACCAAGAAGAACACACCCTTCCGATTCCTTTGTCAAGGACTGATGCTGCAAAGCAACTTCGTCACCTGGCACGTAGTCTGAGTCTGCAGGAGTGGAACACCCCAAGCATAAGACATACGAGGCTATACAAAATAAACCCTCGAGAACTTCGACCTCCATCCGGACTTCGTCAAGGTGAAGCTTCACTTCTTTGTCGCCTCTGGTTGAGGGTTGCCTTCACAAAAGCATATAGAGCCCTCATCAGATTGACCGACGATGCGAAATGCAACGTCTGCTGCACCAAAGAAGACATCGACCATCTGATATGCCATTGCCCTCGATTTGCCTCTGAATGACAGAAGCTTTCGGACGCATTGCGACAATTGGACGATCGGCCACTCTCTGTGCAGATGCTACTGGAACACCGTCATTGCCTTTCGTCGGCTCAAAAAGCAGTCAAAGCTGTCTTGTGCTTTTTGAGGACTACAGGCCTATGGACCACCTTTACCTTTTGTGTAGTGCCACCGCTGCATACGTGCCAGCCGATTGACTGACAATCCTCCTTTTTTTCTCTCTCTCTTTCTCTTCTCTTTCCCCTCTCTCTCTCATCTTTATGCCCCCCTACTATTCCCCAGCGAAGGGTAGCAAACCGGGCATGTGCCTGGTTAACCTCCCTGCCTTCCCTCTTGTTTCTTATCCCCCTCCCCCAGAAGCTCGAAGAAACCTAACAGAGAGACAGGTAGGGTGTCAAATTGCCGTTAATGGAAAAATACAATGTGCAATAGTCGAGAGTATACATTAAAATTTTAGGTCCGATTCACCACGTATTACAAAGCAATTGAAAAAGAATCTCCCAATTCACTTTACTCAAATTTGAGGCCCTGCTTGACTGTTCTGCGATACAAAAATAGACTTTTATATTAATTTTTTGAACCAGTATGAATGTTAAAATTTTGTCTCACTTCGTTCTTGGAGCCCTTAGAGTGACTCAAAGGAACGCATTATCAATAAACGTATCTTCCGCTGCCATCACTTAGCATAACAGTATTATTTTTTAGTTTCATTGGCCTTTGAGTATTTTTCAAAACGTATAAGTGGATTACCTACGGCAACACGAGCCTTAGGACTTTGATGAGGGCTTGAATATTGCTTGGTGTCAATGAAACGCGTGGAGTAGCGCTGTGGTGCAACAAATGTTTTAGAGACGACACGTGTCCTTATGACTTACACGTTTGTTCCTAGAATGAAAAAAAAACTAGTCAATTTTGTGGAAGCTTAGCGTGTAAGAACTGCATTTATCTATTAGCAGTAGTTGGCGTAACCATAAAGCTATGTATGTCCAGAAAAAAGTGAAGCATGCCCAATAGACCACTGCGCTCTGGTCGGAAGCCATCACATTGAGTATATCGATGCACAAATGCTTTTCTTGGCGATAAATGGAGTACCAATCATGCGATGAGAAAATAGATATTTATAAGAGCACTTAAATTGACGTGATGAATATGAAGTTCTAAGAGACAACCATAAAAAAGCAGGCAAATTATTGAGATGACGTCTGTGGTATTAACCATAAAAGACTCCCCAGTGGCTGACGCAAAGTCTAATGCACTTCGATGGTATCCTGCCGAAGGTAATCTCCTTTAACCGGTTTTAGGATTATAACGATGTGCTATTACACCGCGGCAAGGTACCGTTTTAGTGACGGCTAATCCAGTTTGTTTTCAATTCCTCCTGAAAGAACTTGCTGAGTTATTTCAGTATTAGCACAACCCACAAATGTTTGAGTGCGCAACGTACTTGGGGGTACAACTGGACATAGTCTATGAAGAATAAAGTATACGCCAGCGCCCACCTTATTCTCAAAACATTGAGCCAAGTGATTTGAATACACAAACTTTCCACTCTCGCAAGCTGGGAAACTCGTGGTTGGCACCATCGCTCCTACTCGTATTACTTTCTTTATCTATATTTCGAAGATGATTACTCCGGCCAGTACAAAATAGTGTGTGCGTAAGTCTAAGTGGTATAAAGAAGCAAACATATATCAGTTGCTGGTAAAATATTGTTGCATGTTTGCGGCTAGTTGCGGCTATCTCTACGCGGGGTGGTGCGAAGAAGAGGACGACGACGTGTTTGGAGTTCAAATATACACAACGGCTGCCATCTTGACTGCTACACCATTTTTACAATCTAAGGTAGTAAATTCATTCGCAACAATTAGGTGGAGGGGCTGGGTATTTTGGTGGGTGCTGGGTAGTGACAAAACGCTTCTAGGAGTGCGCAAAGAAGATAAACGCACTCAGGTACACACACACACACACACACACACACACACACACACACACACACACACACACACACACACACACACACGCACGCACGCACACACACGCACACACACACACACACACACACACTCTAACACACACACACACGCACACACACACACACACACAAACACACACGGACACACACCATCACAGCTTTTGTCCAAAAAGCAAATATTACTGTACTGAAATAGAGCAACGAGGAGGAGGAATAAGAGAGGAAAAGAAAGAACATGAAGGTTAACAAGCTTTCAGGCTGGCTGGCTACCCTGTGCTGGAGAAACGATGAGAGCAATTGAAGATATGAAACAATATATGTTTAAATGAAAAAAATGGCACATGAGGAAGCTTGATATGTTATCTTAAAAGCAGCACAACGTTACGAGGCGAGGGTAAATCAGGGTAAAACACATGGTTGCTGAGTACCAATCTTCGGGATAAATGAATGCCTTTGCAAAAAACTCTTCACATGGGAAATGTGCCGTGAAAGCTTGCTTAGGGCTCATGAAGTGGGCCCAATACAATCGCGAATCTTTTTCTCTCTGTTTTGGGCCATTGTGCACAAGCTTCAAGAAGTATGCATGACCAAAGCCTCGATAGCCTCAGATAGACATTCTGTAAGCTTATCCACGAAGAATATAGCGCATATTTAAGCGCATATTCAAGCTGTCAAGCTGTTTTATAGAACTTTCTTCCTCTGTCCCAGTCACTTAGTGTACAACTGTACGTGGTAAATAAACTAAACTCAAACTAAACCAACACTCACAGATTGTTTTAGTGTTCTCTAAACTGATGAATTAAAATAAGGCACCTATTTAGGAAGTACGAAATGTATATAGAGTGTTCATTCTTTTTTTTCCTCCTTACGTAATAATATACGCATAACTAGGCTTCAGCGGCAGACATTGTCGACAAGCTGCTTTCTCTGGTTAGAAAGGCGACGTGGGTGAATAATCACAAAAGTTTCAACTGCGTTGCCTACGATGGACTAAACAGTGCAGTCACCTGAAGTCATATTTAGAAGCCACGTACGTGCACTCTGTCTGTAGAGAACGCCTTCAACGACATATTATTTTGTGTGTGTCGGCAGTTTGTACTATAAGATAGGTAGCTTGATAGTTTTGAACAAAAGTACTCTTGGCATTGATAGCTGATGATAGCTTAGGAACAAACCGCCAACTGCATTTATAACTTTATGCGTACCTTATATATATTGCTCTCCGCGGATGATCTCCTGTAATAACTAAGAGCGCAAAAGGACACGGCACTGGAAACATACAAGGCAGGGTGGACACCAACTACAAAGATAAGTGAAAAAGAGCGCTGCAATTACCAGTTTTCTACACGCGTGCGCGCCGCAAGATAGTGCGCCCATGTATGTCAAGGGTATTATTTTCAACTCTACGAATCTTTTTTCAGCACGGCGAATGCTGGCAGTCTAGCTGTGCCAAACCTACACCATTACTGATGTTTAGTATTTCTCTTCGGTATAACCTGCCTATGCATTTAGAATACACACCCGCAACTTTACCGCAACAAAAGTATCAAAGACATGCATAACACCCCTCTATATGGCCCGCACCTCTCCCTTTTAAGTGTTTTTTTTTATTTTTGAAGCCAGCTATTTTCGAATAAATGGGAATATTTGCATTTTATATGTTTCTAGTTAGCATTACACATTTTGATATTCAAATATTCAGATGAGTGTATGCCGTTTTCCTTCTCCAGGTATGCTTTCAGTGTTTTTTTTAAGGAAGAAATATTTGCTCGTTACTCGACACATTTTCTTGTTCCCCCGGAAGCCCACCACCACCACGGCTTGAGGACACGCGCTGAGTACAAATAAGTTCCACGTGTACAGCTGAAAGGGCGTTCGCGGTCTGCAACAGGGAACATTCGCTTCAGAAAACCAGGAACGCAACCACTTTTCATGTACAAGATACTTTATTCGTGATTACATCCTCTAAGGCTATTAAAGCAAAACCCTTCGATGCGTTATCATTTGCGAACACTGCCGTCGGTGTCTATGGACGTCTACGTCAACACGAATGCTGTAGAAATCATCAGCTTTGAATAATGTCGCATTATAGCTCCATCATGATCTCACAGATCGCCGAATAGTATTACCTATGTCATTGCATGACGAATATCTTACCATGACATAATCATTTACCGTCGTCGCTTAGTCAAGCCACGGTGATCATGCACGCAATGCTAAACAACATTAGGTGCACACAGCTTTTGAAGGCGGCAATGGAGGATCAACGCAGCGACTGAGGGGCAAAAGAAAACCATGGTTTTCTCTTTAAAATCGTTTTGAAGACAATAAAGGACACAACGAGTGCCAAATAGACATGGCAATCGTCAATTGTCACACGGAACAGCACGCAAGACAACGAGGTGTATATGCGATCATGTGAAAATGTTCAAATCAAATAGATTTATAGGCTGCTTCAACCGCTTCTAATTCCACAGTTTGTCATCCTGGTAAAACAACCTTGGCCACGAGGAGGCTACTTAACACAGTGTAACCTAAAGTGGGGATTAATTAAAGCAAATACTTCGTTGATTGATTAATTGATATGTTTGGTTTAATGTCCCAAAAGCCCCATATAATTATGAGAGATGCCGTATTGGAGGGCTTCGGAAATTTCGACCACCAAGGTTCTTTAACATGAAGACAAATTGGAGCAGACGGGTCTACAGTATTTTCGCCTCCATACAAAGTGCATACTTCATTATAGCTTTGTAACTGTATCTGCAACCCCTATTTGCACTTTAATGTTTACAGGCTTTAATGATCCGCCCAATTTTAGCCGATCCCCGTAAGTAGGTTTGCGCCAATCATAAAAGAAAACATTGTAATTATAACTTGTAGTGAAGCTATAGCTATAGATGTGTGAAGGCAGAGGTAAATCGTATTCGAAAAGAGACAACATCATTGTTTTTGAGAATTTTGTACCCGCTCGACTGAGTACAAAATAGTTTAAAATTTTTGTCACCTTTCGTTATTTTAATAACCCCGCTTTCTACATGGGAAGGTAAGATGCCAGGAGACCGACAGAAGATGCGTGGCTTATACTGGCGTGCAAGGGGCATTATTAATGGTCACGATAACAAAGAAGTTTCGCCTGATTTTCTCATTGATTTATAACTATGAAAGATTTAAAAACCTTGTAACCTTTTATGTGTGGCGCACGTTAGGGAGCCGGGCTTTAGTAATATTATGAGCGGTTTAACTTCTTATAATGGTATATCTACTGCTTGGCGTGATAGTTCCGTAGCCAAAAATATCTTCTCGTAGTCAATTCAGTCGAATATATATTTTTAGATTTTTCTTGATATGCACAGGAAAGAAATACAGGAGGCCCTAATAAAAAGTGAAACACTCTTCACTTTTATAATGCACACCTAGCGACAATGAATTCAGTGCAAGAAAATCAGTAAAGAGAAAAGGATACAACAATAATAGATGCATTTGTAATAAAGCAGTACGCAAGTTTGAAAATTTCGTCTTTTTTGTTTTATGTAAAATTAACGTGTCTCATAGACACATAAAAGATACAAATCCACATGCTATACTTCTGAAGTGACAGACAAACACTGAAAAAGCTTAGGCCTATTTACGTTTTGTGAACAAAGAAAGTAAGATCATTTGAGGCACACACATAAACGTGCAATGTTCACTGGTGTAAACTACTGCAGACATACAAAAAGTCTCTTGGTGGTCCATTACTAGTAGATTTGATAACGATTTTTGTTTTTATCAATTTTTTTAAAAGGTTTGAGTGCCTTCTGTTCAGTTATACTTGAACGGGTATATAAAATGATCCAGTTTTCTCTATTTCGGAAAGGTGAAGAGTGAGATTTTTTTCTCAGGCAGGCTAAGGTATGAATTGTTAAATCAGAAAATTTAGGGCATTGTTTGTACCTAAGGGCTAAATTGTATGCTAAAAAGCTGTGAGGACAAACTACAAAAAAATTGTAAATAATAGTGCGCGTGTGCTTTGTAATGTTCTCTATATACGTGGAAGATAGCTTTTTTTTCTCTTCACAGGCATATAATCTACTTATGTTTGTCTGTATTGTGGTGCCCAAAACAAGAAAAATATGAAAGTGCACTTCATGGCTTTTGATGTTGTCCATAATATCTATAGCGGAATCTCCCCAAAACAGGTCATCTGTTCAAGAATCATTTTTTTTATGTGTGGTGAAAAGACAACTGCGTTTGTTTCCTTTACATTTTTTTAAATGAATTCAAACAGCACCGCGTTGTGAGACATTTGAGAACGTCATTTATCTCATATTTGGTAGATTTCTTGAAAATTATGTAAAAAGAATAGGAGTGTCAGATCATCAATAGAAGACACTTTTCTTTTTATAACTTGCTTTATTGTTCAAGTATATATTGTTACGGAAGTCAAGTTAAGAAAGGCAAAGAGCGGGAAAGGTTGACAAGCGTGAGTGTGTCGGCCAGCCATGTTAATTGACTCTTATGTGTTTTCCCGTAAATATATCTCGTATCTCGTATATAGGTAGCCAACCTCGTAACAGTATTAAATATAGTAAGGTACCTAAAATCTTTCCTCATGAAGCTTCTCTAACTGTGGACTTATGCGAGACTAATTAGCTTTTTATTTACACACGTCGCTTCCAATCTCGGCGGTACGATGCTACGAGATGCAACGCTGAACTTCAAACGCCATACATCTGTAATCTTTAAAAATCTGTTTGATTATTCAGTCTGCAAGACACCTCGAAGAAGCTTGCGTAATTGCCTAATTTTGATTTTGTTTTTTCGAATGCTCTAAGAATAATGTATTACTAAGTTATTAGGGTCCAAGCTTATAACTACCTCATGTTCTGACGCCCGATGGCAATGTACGCTTGTACCACACATTATTACGGCAATTTTTCATGTTGTATTGTGTTGTATTGTGAAGAATGTATACAGGACACATATCTTCGTGAGGCATGAAAGTTACTTTCACTGTATTTTCAAGCAGAGGCAGTTATTTTCACTGTATTCACGAGCAGAGCCGCGGCTGTGTGGTAAAGCACCTGTTTGCCACGCAGATGACTGGACTTCAATTCTCGCTGCGAAAAATAATTTTTAATAATATTTCACTTGCAACTTTCTCAATTTTTCGGTCACGCAAAGATGATGACTTTCCGCTCATAACCAACGACGCCGACTGTGATACCGATACCGACGCCGAAGTTTCTGCGAAACGAGCTCTTTACGCTATCTCGTTAATAAATAATGCAACAATTGCGAGACCTAAGGAATAAAAATTTAGGCAACGTAACCAATTGTGTGAGAGGAAATGACTCCTTATAATTCAGTGTCCCGAGGTTGCTTTTGTTGTAAAAATCTCTATCGACGAGTCCATCGAATCGAATGGGCGTGTTGTGCCAGAAAAGACGTCACAGTTTTGGATCCTCCCAGTGGCAACTTATTCTTTAGATCCCTTTTTTTTCTTCACATTTGCCTTACAATTACTTATATTATCATGTACAATACTTTTTATGCTATTATTGTACGTTACGTTTGCTTATTTTTGTGTTCAAGAATGAAAACGAGCCCTCAAGTTTACTTTCCTTTATTCACAGCTAAGGTCTCGTTCTGGCAGGCTTGATTACAGGAGGCGGTATGGGAAGGACTATTGGTCCGCTTCCATCTCGTATTATATCACATACTACGTGTCTTCAAACAACATTTAGAGCTTATTGTGTGTTTTAAAAAAAAGCATGTCAAGTCTTTGGAATTTTGAATACTAAAAATGATGCATGCACCTTCAGGCCGTATTGCCATTGGTAAAAGAGGAGAAAAAGAGTACATGGCTGGAAATAACGTGAGGCCGCAAAGTTTTATCGATATGACGTAGACTTTGTAATTTTATCGCATTTGATTATTTGTAATTCTTTGCAAATCTTTCACAATATGTTGTCAATAAAAACTTGCACTTTCGAGGCTTCTTTTTTTCTTACTGGTCATGCCCCGCTGTTTTTTCAGTGCTGGACGGACTTACACATGAAGCCATTTAAAAAATGAAAAGGCATGACAAAATGATGACATTGAGAGGCACACAATTTTCGGCTTTCTTGAAAACTTTGGGACAACCTTTTATTTACAAAATGTGCCGGGTGGCTCAGAATTGTTACGCCTCCTATTCCTCTTGCACACATAAATTTCATCAGTAAAGAGTGCCGAACTAATGAACACTCTTTTCTAGATAATCATGATCTGCTTCCACGATTCCTTTTTTCTCATAATTGCCTTCTCAGCGGGAATATTGCTCCATTCTTGTGATTCTCTGCTCCTGATCGTCATACAATTTTACATACGTTTGCAATCATTTTCTAAAGCACTACTTGTTTCTTTTTAGCGCAACATTGCTTTTAGGCAATGTTGCGCTATTCACTTTCTTCTTCATGTTCATTCACTTCCTTCTTTTTCTCATGCAATTTGTCACAGAAGGAAGCAATTTTATTAACCATTCCTATTTCCTTTTCAGCGTCGCTGAGTTGTTTTTTTGTTTCCGTGTTAATGCTCGCTTTGACATTTTTCACTTCTTTATTAAATTCTTTCCAGAGTTCTTCTAGACCTGGAGGAGTTGTAGTCCCACCGTGGTGGTCTTTTAACTAAGGTACTCAGCTGCCAGCTGACTCTCAGGTTGCAAAATCAAATCCCGGCTGCGGCAGCTGCATTTTCAATCGAAGCGAGAATGCTGTAGGCCCGTCTGCTCAGATTTTGGCGCACACGTTAAAGAACCCTAGGTGGTGAAAGTTTCCGGAGCCTTCCACTACAGCGTCTCTACTAATCATAAAAGGGTTTTGGGACGTTAAACCCCCATACCAACCAACTGAAGCTCCTCTGTATACTACATTTAGGTAGCAGAGTGGCGCCATGGCACGCCTTGTTGGGCTCCGTCGCTAAGCGGGAAAGCCCCTTTCCGTCAAAGTAGGAGCTACGCTCGCGTACGTTGTTCGTATATGTTTTTTTATTCTTCTTGCTACTTCTTGTGATATTAGTAAAACCAGAATGGTTGGCTAATGTTGTTGAGGTGCGACTTTACGCTGATGTTCCCAGTATGCAATGCGCCAAAAGCATAAACCTAAATCTTATAACTCAAACAACTTTCGACCTTCGCACTTCAATTTATCATCGAGACAAACTATCACGTTATCTTCCATCGCTTTTGACTCTCTAGAGATAATTGTGGAAGGGAGTAAATTGTAGTGGACAATGTTTAGCCCAAGCAGGCTTGATAGCGACAAACGTGCAAACTTGGCATGCATGTGTACGCGATAGCAGCTCGAAAGTCTGAAAGATATGAATGCGCTATTCAAGCACGCTGGCGCTTCCAGCATTGCTCGGGCTTAAAGCATGAAACACGAACACATTCGAAGTAATTAAGTCGAGTAATCGATTGATATGTCGGGTTTAACGTCCCAAAACCACCATATGAATATGAGAGACGCCGCATTGGAGGACTCCGGAAATTTCGACCACCTGGGGTTATTTAACGTGCACCTAAATCTGAGCACACAGGCCAACAACATTTAGCCTCCATCGAAAATGCAGCCGCCGCAGCCGAGATTCAATCCCGCAACCTGCGGTCAGCAGCCGAGTAATTTAGCCCCTAGACCACACCGGCGAGGCGAAAGTCTAGCAATTCGATGCACAATTAAATGTTTTTGGGTTATCCTTGTTTGTAATGTCAGTAAAACAATTTTGGTCGCCTCATGTCTACAAGCTGCAATTTTATGCTGACACTAGCGCTCTAGCTGCCCCACTTTATTATTTAAATGGTTCCAGTTAAACTTTCTGGCCGCATTTCATGTGCCATGAGCGAACTTACACGTGTTGCAAGCGTAGGTCGGCAAAAATTGTGGAGCTCAGACTTCCTCATGAATAATATTTCTCGCTTATGTAATATTGCTCACCAGGATTCGCTCAGACTCATACTTACAGGTCTATCTCAGTCCAAGTGAGTACAAGTGAGTCGACTCAAGTGTGAGTTCGCTGACTTATGGTGGTATGCGACATGTTTCCGGCACGTGCCGCTCACTAAGCTTACATGTATTTCACATTTATTTTGCCTATAACGTTATTGTGCCCGCAATAAACTGTGAATCTTCTGCACTACTGTAATATTGTTTCATGCATATTGAAGACATTACATGTTTTATTTCTGTGGAGGCACCTGCTGCGAAAATCGAGACTACCAAGCGATTGCACAAGAAAGTACTTTGGTGCTCTATCAATGTTAAACGAAAAATTGAGGACTCTCAAGAATCGCCTTTCAGTGCTGAACCAGTCTGTGGCGTGTGGAAGATTTCACTCGCGGCACTGTCTTACTATTTTCACTGGGTCAATGATAGTTCATCGCACAACACTCCGTCATTTAGGAAAAGGGCTGCCGGCTTGTGGCATCACTTTTCTGCGATTGAAGTGCACGTTTGAGTGCATAAGATGGTCGAAATTATTCACAACCATCTGCTAAGAAGTCTTCCACTAGCCGCTTCGAGACGTTAGAACAAAAAACTGACAACTTGTTCTACATTTCACCAGATAATACACCTTAGATCACACGTGCCTCGAGAAGTGGAATTGAAGCAGCAGCAGCGAGAATAATAACAGTGTTAATGCCCGATGGCATTACGCATGGACGGAATGGTGAGTCTGGGGGGGGGGGGTAGTAGAGACGATCGCCCTCCACCACAAAACCGGTACCAGCATCCCCTTGCTTGCTTCAGTGCTTGTCATCCATTTCCTATTACCAATTAGTACTCATCAGTGGGACAGCAAAAATGAACAGTATTTATGCTATGGCGGCAAGACAAGATAACCACTGGTCATAAGGATTATACACTGAATTCCAAAAACCAGGAAGCGAGTGAGGGGGAGACAAAGTTTGATGGTCAGATGCGGTTATGAAGCTGGCGGGTGTAAAGTGACAGAACCAAGTTGTGACTGACTGAACATGAGAGAGGCCTTTGTTCTGCCGTAGGCGTAGCCAGGCTGATGATGATGATGCTACGGCGAGGTTTTTATTCTACTAAACGCAAGAAAGTCAGAACCCCCCCCCCCCTCGCTCGACGGGGTTACCTTAAGCGGCCGCCTCCCCTAAAATGAGTCGCTGGATCTGCGCCAGCTTGGACGGCGAGATCATGAAGTGTGCTAGCAATGCCCGCAAAAAAGGTCGGCTTCTCCGCAGTGCAGAGGAGCTACTTTTGACCACGTGATGGCGCTCGGCAAATAGTGGTGCTGGGACAGCTGGAGGTGGAGCGAGTGGCACCCGGAAAAAATTGGCGCAACTCTGCTACATAAACGTACCATATACAGTAATTCTACGCGTCACCGCATTGCTGCGCCGCCCGCCATGCTTCGAGAGTAAGAGCCGCGTGCGCGGAGTTCTGAACTATCGTTCATCATAGATGGCAGCACTTCTTTTGCCGTGCACCGTACAGCCCAAAATGCTCCCGCACTGTGAATCCTGTGATTAGAGCTACAGCCGCTCGTTTCGCCACGGTCTGCGTGCACGGTTTGTTCACTCGAACAGTTAGAGGCCAAGCTCTGCAGCGAAATATTACGGTTGCTTGCTAGACGCGAGTGCGCTCTCTCCGTCATTGAAGCTTTAAACTCGGCAGAACTGGCACAGCGGGAATCGAGAATCGTTCCTCAGTTTATCATCATTACATTTTCGTGTTTGTGAGAGCTGAGCATGCACTACTGTTTTCAAGCGGTGGTAGTAAGAGGTGACCTGCATTGTACCGGAAAACTACTGGGTCCGGAAATAATGCTTTCAGCTTTTTCAAGATATATAGAAAGGTAATTGCTTTGATTTTACGATTCTTCAGAACGGCGCCTGCTATAAAAACTTTCTGTAAAGAATTGTTTGATGCATGCGTAAGACAATGTGGGCCTTTGATCAGGCAGGGCTGTACTAATAGCATAGGATCTGCAAGGACATTACTCAGGGACACATATTACATATCTTTTTTTTTAGAATATCAAACGTTATGAGCAATTTCTTGAGATAACAACATCATGTCACGGCAAACATAGTCTCAAGTATATTGATGGCTATTATGTACTCATTCGCTTCGAAAATACTCCTATATGAACTGAAGGGAAGACGGCTGAAGCGCAAATTAAGAAAAAAAGCAATAGGCCCCAAATGTTTTTTTTTTCTTTCTTTGAGAACTGTGCCGATCCAATTGCATTCTTGCGTGTTTTAGCACACGTTGTGTATTCCTGTACAAACAAGAGAAAGAGAACACAGGCCCGTTGATGCTTGCGTAATGTTCCCCTGCTGACAATCATCTGCGAGTGAAGTGCTGGAATCACAATCATTGTCGATGTCTGTCTTGAAACAGTTGTGTTGTTTTTCTCATTTAAGCTGTGTGTGGATGATTTGCTCACATTGTCTTTGAGAAATGAAACGCGCCTCAAGCGAAATGTTCTTAAATTACGGTAATTGCGACCACCGGCAGGAAAAATGTAGGCGTGGAGGAAGACTCAGAAGCACGAAAGCAAGTGGATGGGCAATTTATTCACAAAAAAGGTGCATGCTTCACTTGAAGGGTCCTTCAACCACACCGACTTCAATGTTGGGACAGTCATTATTTTTACGACAAGCCCCATCTCTTCGTAGTCACATATTTTTTTCGAAAAAACTTGGAATGTCAGCATTGCGAGTTGTGCGAAGCAGAATTTCGCGCTTTGTAACTACACGCTGCTATCTCCGTCTGTTTAGTCGCAAATGTATGAAATGAAGTGAAGTCAGTTCATCACATATACGATGGACATGCGAGACAAGGAAGCGCAGACATGCAGCTTCAGGCAAAGTAGGGTAGGTGACCGTCCACAACTAATATTTCTCGTGAATCGACCAATCGAGACGTTATTCTACCCTGATGTCACGTGAACGAATAGCTGGCCTGACAAATTGTACGGCCAACTGGGGAAACGCGAGGGTATGATGATTTGTGGAATTTAACGTCCCAAAACCACCATATGATTATGAGAGACGCCGTAGTGGAGGACTCCGGAAATATAGACCACCTGGGGTTCTTTAACGTGCACCCAAATCTGAGCACGCGGGCCTACGACATTTCCGCCTCCATCGGAAATGCAGCACCTGCAGCCGGGATTCGAACCCGCGCCCTGCGGGTCAGCAGCCGAGTACCTTAGCCACTAGACCACCACGGCGGGGCAACGCGAGGGTAGAATAACGCGCTTGTTCATCGTAATTTCAGGGGTAGTTTGAGGGCTCTTTAAACGGCACAAGTAAACCGTTTGACAAGCATTTGCGAAGATCTCGTTCGATGTGAAGGCGAGGACTATTTCTCACTCCCCTTTGCATGCTCTGAGGCAATGATTGTTCAGTTTCGTGTTTGCCGAGAAAAGCCTTTAGAGGTATACTTCCTATGTCAAAGGAACGACAACTGGTAAGAATACGTGATAGTTTCCTGGTGTATATCAAAACACTAATTTATTGGAACTGAATAAATAAACTTTTTCAGAGCAGGATTAAATTTCAAGATGACGTTTAGACCCACAAGTCACGGGATCAATTCCCATCTACGGCGGCTGCATTTAGAATGGTGGCTAAATACTGAAATCTCCAGGTGGTGGAAATTTCCGTTGCCCTCCACTGCGGCGTGTCTCATAATCATATAGTGGTTTTCGGACGTTAAACCCCACTTATGAATCAGAATTGCATGTAAATGACACAAAAACCGGCATGTCACGCAACCTAGTGAGAGAGAGGCTCGAATCTGAATAATAAAACCATTGAAATTGCTATACGCAGTCTGATGCTTTCGTGCGAACCGTAATTAGTGCTCATACTTTGAATGTGTATAGCATGAATAATAAATGCGGAGCATATCTTTGTGTACTTAAGCAACTTGAAGCATCTATCTATCTATCTATCTATCTATCTATCTATCTATCTATCTATCTATCTATCTATCTATCTATCTATCTATCTATCTATCTATCTATACATACATAGTCGCCTACGTCTAGGTGCTCTCGTCATGACCCCTTACTTTGGGGTAAACGAACATTATTATGGGAAGGTAAGATGACCTGACGAATATGACTCGCGGTTCATGGCATAAGCAATGTCACAATCTTGTCGCGTACGTCATCGAAGACTTTCTGCCAGGCAGCGGTACACATCCCCGGGCGGGTATGTGCCACAAGAACGGCAAGAACACGCATAGACGATCCTAACGCGTAAGCGTTTACAAACAGCCATCATCGGCAGCGCTGACGCGATCAATTCCAAGAATAACAGCCAGGATATTAGCAGAAATCCATCACAGCATTTTGCATGGCAGTATATAATTCTAGCACACAGCCATGACAAATCTGAAAAGTACATTTTCAAACAGATCCTAATGTTCGTAAAACGTCCACTCTGCGTGGAGCGCTTGATATAAAATTTTATAAACTTCATATATGAACTCCTGTGATTCAGCCGTCTGGTTGGGTTAACATCAGTTGTAGTTATGAGTCATCTGCTGAGGTTGATTTACGTAACAGAGTCCAGGGCTACGATTCTCGCGAACACCAGCGCTTCATAACAGCTTAACGCGTCTGGTGTGGTTATAGCCATCTTGCTGGTGACATAGCTTCACAACTTCAAACAACTGCTTATATAAAACATAAGTGTTGGTTCAAGGTATGGCTGTGAATGCCCTTCTACTCATTTTTTGCACCACTTGGTGACATTTTGGTAAATAAAAAATTACAAAAGTCGCCTTCCTTGCATTCTTCACATAACATAGTTCCCAAGGTCCGTGGGATCTGCTGAATCCTTTGTCTTTGTTCAATTCTGCGCTGTTTGTGAGGTGCTGAGTGATGTGTGGGGTTTAATGTCCCAAAACCATACCATATGACTATGAAAGACGGCGCAGTTTAGGGCTTCTGAATTGTCGACTACCTGGGGTTCTTTACCATGAAACCAAATCTGAGCACACGGGCCTACAGCATTTTCGCCTCCATCGGAAATGCAGCTGCCGCAGCCGGAATTCGATCCTGTGACCTGGGGGTCAGTAGCCATGTGCCTTAGCCACTAAACAACTGCGGCGGGGCTGTTTGTGAGGTAAACGAGTTGCACCCTAAAAAGCGGCGCTGAGTTCGCTACACGTAGGGGAACATGTCAAGCAGGGGTGCTTGCGCAGAAACATGAATGTTCTCTCGCACTCCTAGAGATCTGTGCGGCGAGCGTTACTTGTATACGACTTCAGGTACACCGCATAGCGAGCCAACCTGCTCAAGTTAATGTGATAAGAATGTTACCCGGCGTTTTGCACGTTATCATGCAGTGACGATACACTTGAAACGGCAGTCTTTCAGTCACGCGTCAGAAAACTGGTACCACAAAATTTGTTGTCAGGAATTTCAACGCTGTTTGATTCGGATTTTTTGCGCTCTATCACACTCGTGTTCTGTACAGCGTGATTCTTTGTCAAAGGAATATGATAGCGCGTGGCTGGTCCTCTGAAACAGCAGCTTACAGCCCTGGCACGTGGCAGAAAGAACTAGCAGGTATACCTTTAGCATAATATATTGAAGGATAACATAGGCACGTATGGAGGAAGCTAGTGTGATTCTTTTTGCCCACCACCAAGCTGAAAATACATACTTCACTCTCAGCAACCAAACTTTGTGCAGTACTCAGTTACATATTTCTGGGTCAATATTCGACTCTCGCGTGCAGCATCACTCTTTGGAGTCTCTACTTTCCTCATTTTTTATCCCCTATTCTATTGCCCCTATTTCACATCCGTTGCCAGGCGTACAACTGCCCCCCACCACCTAAAAAAGATTTCTCGACGTGACGCTACAATGCTTTTTTGGCTGTGGGTCGGTAAAGCTCTACCTTTTCATTCGGCTACCACATTCAAGCACCGACCATGAGGTCGGGTCAAGTCTTTGCGCAATATTTAAGTCAGCATAGACTCCCAAAAGCTATGGCTATCAAAGCCAGTAGCCAGCGCATGAATGGTTTTTCTTGCATACTACGCGTTCAGTCATAGGTGCAAATTTGAAGGGCTCGTTTTTCTTTGTTAGACACAGTAAATATTGGAACTAAGAGACACCACTGTCAAGGAATGTATAGGGGGCAATCTTAGAAGTAAATACAAAATAGATGTTATGAATGCAAAGTGAATGAAAATATTCCTTGCACCGAGCAGGGCCAAACCTGCGACACTTTAATAACTACCAACTGAGCTACTGCTATAGCCATCTCCCATACACGTGGCGGCGTACATATAGACAAATAGATCCCAGCGAAACATCGTGATGAAAAAGAAATGTCGAGAAGGATAAAAATGTTCTGAGGCACGTGCTATGAAGAAATCACTAAGGTTTGCTGCAACTTTGTCATTTTCCCGAAAAACATATTATCCAATTGTATATTGAAATATTCTATAGGTAGCCGATGAAGAGCACGAGGACAAGGTGGCACTAGCTCGCGAGCAGCGCGTTTAGCTGTTTTTCGCTCTGAGCTGTACCCCTCGCAATCATTTTCCATGCTTCAAATAAACGCTTTCCATCGCCCCAATTGTGAGAAAATGCTGGGTATTGATCCCCGTAACCATACCGATTCCAGGTTGGACAAAAAAAGACAGAGCCTAAGCGACGAACACCAAGACACTGACGGGTGCGTTTCCATCACCATCTTTTTCAGTGTTCACAGGAGCTGTTGTCAAAAGAGGTAAAGCGGACTTAAGATGGTGAGTGAAGCCATATTTGTGGTTCGCCGATACTAATGTTCGGTAACAATGATTCAAAAAGAACACATTTTTTTGGAGGCGCAATAATATACTGTGATGGCAGCCACCGTTCGCTTCTTGGTCAACTTCAGCGAACAACGCATGCCTATGGCGGCTGAGCTTGCGTGCCTTTCCCTTCTCCGTGAATCAGCCGTAAAGCTATCGTTGCAGTTTTTACGACACATGCCTGCCAGCATACTTTATTCTTGGGTTGATATTTTAAGAGCAAACAGAGCTAGGAGCTAGTAGAGTGAGACCACATAACTTACTGAATAATTGTTAACGTTGTCTTGGTGAGGCGCTTGACCTTCACCATTCTTGGCCGGGGGAAAAATAAAAGCATCTGGTTCATGCCTGATGTTTTGTTAGAACTCAGCCCCCTTTTCTTGTCTTTGTTCCTCTCCGCAAGAGGTTTCTCGTCACTTTCGAAGGTTCCCAATCTAGGGGTACCAAACATTCGTGACTTAGAACAACTCCTTTAGTACAGTGTCCAACACGTTTCTTTATTCCGTGGGATCTAAGGAGAATAAAAATGCTAGAAACTGGGGGAGCATGAATGAACTTTCTTTGTCACATTTGTGAGCGGCGTAATCAAGGCGCTCACCATGCGCAATGTTAAAGGGCTAGAAACTGGGTGAGAGAGAGAAATAAACGTTTATGGGATGGTGGTTGAACAGTGGCGCCAGCTGCTGCGACGCTTTGAACGTGAGCGCATCGAATGATTGCGCTTTCTCGCCGAAATGTTTGGAAAGAGGAAAAGCAGTACACTCACAGCACTGGTAAGTGGCACTACCCTCGCTTCAGCGTTTCGAGTTCTTGAACTGAGGTTCCCACTCACGTTTCTTCTGGCTCATAGAACCAAATTAATGTTTTGTTCTCTCTCTTGAGGCCTTACTGCAACGCGCGGTAGCATTACAGCCACAAAAGTTTTAGCTACTTTTTGTTATAAGCTATTAGTAGCTATTGTGTCGAACAGAGCGAACGAGCAAGCTTATTCCTTTTCGCGTGGTCAGCCTACGTGTTTCGTCTTGTGAGCGCTGCATGCCGCAAGGCTTTGCTATGAGAAAGAGATAGAGATTAAAAGCTTCATTGGTGTGCGGAAAAAAATAGAGTTTGGGGGCCAAATCATGACCAACCGCGACATGGTCGGCGTCCGTAGTTCGGGACACCGCATGACGAGGCCCCGACTTACGCCCGTATCAGCAGAGTTCGTTTAGACTATACAGCGACGAACAGTTGAAGAGGGCTGTCTCTCGTGCCTCTCAGAAAGGGGTAAAAGTAGCGGACAGGTGGAGCTGTTTTGCACATGTACACACCATGTGGAAAATGTCACAGGTCTCTCCACAGCGTTGGCACCACCCATCCGCGTTCGGGAGGCTTCATTATGAAGGACACGGCAATCATAAAAGTTTTCCAGGTACACTAAGGGTCATATCGAGGTAATGTCGCGGGCATTATTTTCATGTGCTCAGTTTCAACCCGCTAATACGGCCAACAATGATCGGCGCAGATCGCTTTTCTGTGTACGCGAAACTTCATGATTGTAGAAGATGATTTTGATAAAATTTTGCCCAGGACAAGAACAGCTACGCTTATTTCCGGAACTTATGCGAGTCTGGAAAGTTTGATGCACGTTATATAAAAGATAGTGCGATCCTTTTATCGACAGTTGACTTCACGTTAGCCGATATAACTGTAGAGCGTGCATTGCATGCTGTAGTTTCTGTTTAGAATTTCCTGGCCGCATGTTCGGCCGAACAAGGAGTTTCATTTTGGACACGCTGTCTCTGCCTTTGTCTGCGTCACGACCCCGTGCACAGCTATATACAGTTCAAGATAAATGTAAATCAACGCGAAATAGTGTGCAGAATAATTGAACTGCGTGCGTTTTCCATTACAAGTAGCTAAGATTACTGTTTTCTTAATAAGTTCGGCAACTGTAAAAACGGAAGGTATCACAAACAAACAACGGAAGTCATCAAGTATTCACTTTTTAGTTTAAAACGAACGTAACTTAAGTAAATGGGCTTAAGCTGTATTTATTATTCATATATATTGTGAGTCAAATAACTAGAGCGAAATGAATAAAACAAAGCGTTTGACCACTGATTCGAAAAATCAAGATTATTTGGGTTTTGTTGTGGTGTTTTTATGATGCACCTAATAACTTTTTTTTTACTAAAGTTAGTTTGCCAAATGTTTTAGTATTCAATTTAGAGGCAAGATATTCTCATTATGTTGTATGGTGATCTATATTTTCTGTTGAAAAGAAGTCCACGAGAAAAATATCAAGAAAACCCACATGACTGCGCTCCTGCGCTACTGTACTGAAGCGCCCTCATTCGGCGTGAGCAACAACTGGTGTGCAAATCATACTGGAATCGGAATTCATGGCACACGTCAGCAGTTTTTGCAGCCGCACACAGCAAGGACACACCGTTGAACCTGATAAAAGATACACTCCAGATACACGCCATGTAAATACGGTGCTTAGAATTACTTATGTATGCCTTTTCTAGTAAAAAATACACACAACAATATTGACGTGCTGTTATGGTGCCTCAGATATTTGCAATAATTGTTTTTAATTGACATTCGCACAAGTATGAACGCTGAATCTGGAGCAATATTGGTGGGCGCTGCGGATGGGGTAGGCCGTTTGGAGTATCGTTTGGTGACTTTGGTGCCGTTTAGGGTACCATTAAGAGTGGACAAACAGACAGGTGTACAGACAAACAAACTAAAATATTTGCGTCGAAGGTCTCCAAGAAAGACTATCATCTTTAAAAGGGTGTAGTTTTGTCCTACAACACCCTAAAAATAATGGAGTATACGGGAACAAGTTTGCGACACAATATTCGTTACCTGCCTTGCTCACTTTTCCTTTCTTGAAAACCTGGCTCTTCCCACATTCTTGTCGGGAATACTATGTCACAGTGCACACAAGCGCGACGTTCGCGAACACGAACCGCCGGAACCATAGTGATAGCGCAATAAAAGTACTCGAAATTTATTACGATAATTGTTGTGTAGTAAAAACATTTCCCAGTACTCGAATTTTTTAGAGTGAACGACAATCGTCATTTATCTTGTGTTCCTTTCTAAGCATTCTGGCCATGCGTCCGGCCACTTCCAACTAAATATTTTCAGGCCTGCTCACTGTGTCTGCCGTGGGCTGTGACGTCACTTCGTTTAGACTGACGTGTTTTGCGCACGGTGCAAGAATTCTTTAGGTGAGCGAACTGCGGTACTATTCGCTGCCCGATACTGTTATGCTTCGCAAATAGCCCGAGAGATGGTGCTACAAACTTTGCCCCGGCTTCTCTTCCCCGTCATCCTTCCCCCTTCTCTGTGTAGGTAAGCCTCGTGACGTAGGAAAGCACCAGCACTCATTTGTTGTAGACACAACAACCTCGCCGCACCATCAACCTCCTCCCTTATCACCCCTTCTTTCACGGAGCCACTCTATGCGCGTCACGTGGTTGATATCGCGCGATAACCCGGTTTTATCAGATTTGAAAAACATCGTTCACGTGCTGGGTGTTTCGCGGAGTTCTCCAGCAGCCCGCAACGGTCCTCAATGCGGTGAGCCATCTATCGGCATGCCGCAAATAAGAACATATTCGGTCCCTATCTGCCAAGCGCTCGCTTTGCGGCATTCGCTCACCTAAAGTATTCTTGCACCGTGGTTTGGCTGCACTGACGAGCTCTCATCATTCGTCAGGCATGAATTGCTCGGCCCGACGAAAGTTTTCGGGGCGTGCTTGTGTGCTTTTTGGCGACCCGAGAAGACCATCTTTTTCTGTGTCCGTGAACTGCAGCGTGCATGTGTAATAAATTTTGTGCGCTGGATATTCGCAACCTGTACGGCTGCAAATCCGAACGGTTGGGCGCTACTGCATGGTGAATCGTCACGGCAAATTGACTAAAGCTGTGAGTGTTCTCATTTTCTAAAGGCAACCGAACGACAAAATGCGAGCGTGTCGCCTGTAAAACTGACGTCGACATTCATCTTTGTCTTGACCCGAAGGTACGCGTGTTCCTACTACATATTTCGCAGTCATTCCATTGGCCCGGTCTACTCTAAATTTTGTTCTTCCTCTAAAGGAAAGGGGTCATGTGTGCTTCTGACTTGTTTGTATAGGCCTTCGCATTAAAATAATAAGCGCGCGTGGCAGTACGTTTTCAGAACAGGCATTTTTTTTCAGGGTTAGTACACAATTTGTTTTTGGCGATTATCGTGGGAGACTTGCATTACCTCTTTTCATTTGGTTGAGAAAAATGAAAGGAATACTGCTGTATCACTTGGTGCATCAGTTTTGTACTGTGTTTACTTGTCGGTGTTCCTACCACTTTAGTGCAGTTATATTTGCGTCAATTTCATGAGAACCTAAGCCAAATTTGTCTCCTAGAAATTCGTATGCGCGTAGAAACATACGGTAAAGCGGTTTCTTATTAGGTTTCAGCTCTGTGAGCCCCACTCTAAACTTAGATATGTAAGAACCACTACAAAGTTATACCAATCCAACAGCCAGCAGTGCAGTAGAAGTGCCCACGAGTACTGCACGGTTTGATGTAGATACAGACCTAACATTTTTCTCAAGCCTTATGTTAGTTAAAGAACCTCAGGTGGTCAAAATTTCCGGAGCCCTCCACTACGGCGTCTCTCATAATCATATGGTGGTTTTGGGACGTTAAACCCCACATATCAAATCAAGCCTTATGTTATATGACTGAAAACGCGCCACTGCGAAAGGGGCCAGATCAAAAGAAAAAACGCAGCGCCTTGTGTCAGTTAGAAAGATTTTTGTATAATTTGGTTTGGTTTGATTTTCATTTTCCCTGCAACGCTTATCACCCTCATATTGTGCTCGATAACCTTCTTACAGAGATGTTCAGAAGAGTACAAAAACGCCAGGCCAGCGTGAAAAGTGCAGGGTCCTTACAGCGAAAGCTAGAACAGCGGCCTTTCGGATTGATTGATATGCAGGGTTTAACGTCCCAAAACTGCGGCCTTTGGGAGCCTTTTCTAAACACTCATTGGGTAACTGCTACAAACACGCTTGCTTGATTCCCACTACGACTTTAACAATAAAAATTTTACGGCAGTAGCCCAGCGTTCGCTCTGCTATTTTTTGTCATCCTTCTGAGAAGCGTGGTATCCGCTAAACAATTGTGAAGAACTTTGTGACAATTGTTCACAACGATGGGAAATCAGCACTGAAGTCGGTGTGTGCAAAGTTAATAGCTGAACGAAAACAAGCTTTTGCAATGGGTTGGAGCATTGCACGACCCACTCGTTACGCTATTCGCATTGTGCGACGAAGCCTTCTTCTTTACCTGTTTTAAAACGCTTTACAGGTCGTAATAACGTGATTGCTTTCCCGACATCAAGTTTGCCAAAATGTCCTTAGCCCCACCATGAATCAGTGGTATAATACTGGGCTAGCCCCCAGCGAATGCAGGTTTGAGCCCCATTGTGTCATTATTACAAAGTTTTTAAATGCGAAGCATTTCTTAGCGAACTTAGGTGACTCTGAGCGTATCTATCTATCTATCTATCTATCTATCTATCTATCTATCTATCTATCTATCTATCTATCTATCTATCTATCTATCTATCTATCTATCTATCTATCTATCTATCTATCTATCTATCTATCTATCTATCTAGCCACCAAAAACTTTTAGCTCTCCTGACCGTTTCGATGATGGTATCAATACCAAACTTGGTATGGCATAACATGACTGTAGAAAAAACATATTTGACGAGTTATAACATAAAACTCATAACAGTATGCCATGAATGTCATGATTTACATTTCATGGTCACACAGCTCACATGCCACGTTGCAAAACAGGTACGGTATGACATGATTGCATGGCGAACACAAGCGACAGACCCAAACATGAAAATCATGATATGCGTGTCATGTAACAACATGACTACATGCCACGCTCATGATGTGCTAGTGGCCGTTTTACCAGCATCGCATATACCAAATTTAGTATAACGGTACGTGGATGGATGACAAAGGTATAATACTGGTGCAAACATGATAAACATGAGATGCGTGTCATATAGCAACATGGCTACATGCCACACTCAGGATGCGCTCGCGGCCGTTTGGCTAGCTTACCATATGCCAAAATCGTATTGCATGATGTCAATGGAAGACGAAGGTATGTGAGTGGTGGAAACATGATAATCATGAGATGCGTGTCATGTGAGATCATGACTACATGCCACAGTGAAGGCGCCCATAGATTTAGACGTGATGCGGTGCGCGTGCTCGCCGGCGCTCATTTCATCGCGTCACGCCGGCGTTGCCACGCCAGGCGCCGTTCCTGCCATATACTCGCAGGCGCGCGCTGCGTTGCTTTGACGCATGCCCGTTTCAGCGCGTCCGGCATCTTTCCTTCCCGAAAAGAGGGAGATGCAGTGTTATCTGGGTAACCCATCGGCGCGAACTGCAGCATGTCGCATGTCGTGCGAGTTGCCGTCAGGCCACGCCAACGTACGCCGGCCACGCCTGGCGTAAGGCTATACACTGCTCGCGTTTTGTTAACGCAGCGTCGCTGTGCCCAGCGTGCACGCGCGTCAACGCAACTTTGGAATATATTGGGCCCTTCATGATGCACTCGCGGCCATTTTAGTAGCTTCACATATACTGAATTAGATGTTAGGTGACGTCAATAGGTGACGAAATTTGACTGATGAAAACATGATAATCCTGACAGGTGTGACACTTAAGAACATGACAACATACCATGCTCATAGCGTGCTTGCGGCCATTCCGCTAGCTTCACATATACTAAATTTGGTATCTCTTGACGTGAATAAATTGTGAAGGTAAACAATACATCCAAACATAATAAACATGACACGGAAGTGATGTACGGCATCATTTACCTCCACCTCGTAACGTGGTGCTGATTTTGAATTGAGATATCACCTTTCTCATTCGTGCTTTGCTTATTATTGATTCCCACTGTACGTGAGATCTGCCTTTTATTTTAATTCCATGCGATGGGGTAACGAACACCGGTGGCGGACAACTATGGCGCTGCGCTAAACATAAGTTGTGATCATATAACAGCTTTCGCTGTTAAAAAAAAAAACTGCAGAAACTTCGCAAGTGGGCAGGAATAGTTTCTCTGTATGCTCTAGATAGTGTGTGTGTTTGTGTGTATCTGCGGGCTGTGTGTGTAAACAAATAATCAATAAAATTTACCTTATTTAGTTCATCACATTGATGGTTCATCAATTTGTGGTCCTATAGGTCGACCTCACGTTTGATAGCGCACGCTATTTGGCTTTTTTTTTGTGGAAGAAACGGGTCGCAATTAAATCTCCAGACACTTTAACTCTGTCAGCCCTGGATTTTATTTATTCGCTCAAACTTGTGCGTGCTTTTCTTGTAGTTAGGACCTCAGAAGGCCACAAACGAAAAAAATTGAGCCGGTGTTGCAAGGACTTTGGATTATTTACATGGCATCAAATGAGGTCATCATAGCTCGGTGATCGGCGGAAAATGAAAACGAAATGGCTTCTTTTTTCTGCTAATCAATTGTGCGCACAAAATTAGAACCAATTACTTTCTCCTCATCAAATCCCGCGCTTAATGCAAAAGAAAACAAAAAAAAGCCCGCGCTTAATCAAAAGAAAACAAAGAAAAAGCCTAATACTCAATAAAACAGCTTCGGTACGTCCTCTCGAAAATGGCACTTACCCGCCTCACCTTACGCACCTCGGCTTCACTGAAGACCTCAGTCGCGCTTCTCAACAAACGTGCCGAAATATTCATGTCAATTGCAGTGGGCATAGTTCAAGAACTCTGCCCCCAAGAATGAGCTGGATTGGTTGTGTTGCTGAGATACAGGGCTAAATGTGGTGTGGTGGTCTCAACTGATACCGCCAGGGCCCAAAGGGTTAAAGCGCAATACTTCACTTAAACGAGCGCATTTTTTAATAGGAGACGATGGTGGCATTAGATTGAGAGCTTCGCGTACGTGCGCTAACTCGAGCGAAACAGGTGACGTCATGACGGCGCTAAGCAGGCCTGATAATATTATTCTAGGTGGCATTGCCCCGGTCCTTTCATGTCACGGATGGCATGCGCGCTATCAGCGTGACTTGTATTTCTTGATAGGAAAGTGGCCAGTTCCCAATTTTCAAGGATGGAAAACAAAGAAAGCCTAATAAAGATTATTGTTCTGAGGGGAAAAAGAACACCTCTTTAGCTCGATCTTTTTTATTTATAGCGAAGGAACGTGGTTCACGCACTCCTTGTTTTGCTTTAAGCAAAGATCAAAGCCTTTTTTTTTTCGTACTAAGACAAATGTTGATATGCCTAAAAACGTTCTAACGGTTGCACGCTGGAGGTCAGCCACGAACTCCGAAAGCCTAAATACCACCTAGATTGTTTGCGTGTATTGTCAACGAATAGAAGTGGCTATGAATACCCTCTAATCGTGATTGAATGTCTAGCGTAATAGACGCCAGTATGTTACGATGGTGGTTGTTGCACACTAGCCACAACGATGAGTGTTCGCCACTCACCGTTTTGGCTAAGAGGGGCACTGGCCAACTATCTCAAGGTTCACATAAAGTTAGGTGCCTGATAAGTGCACAAGGGGACAAGAAAAATGTCTTATCGTCGACATTACTTTTGTCGCAAACATATTATACTCAATAAAACGAAAGATGACAGTAGATAAATGGAGTTTATCATATCTTCCTATCTAATTCACTACTGGCTGATTTTCATTCAAATTGTGCCAGATAAACAAGCCATCGGAAATTTCTTTCCCCCTTCAATAACATGTAGACAACCTGGTGCATTACTGTACTTGAGCATAAAATAAACCCACCAGAAAACTGCCAGTCAAAAACTCACTGCATCGTTTCGCCTTAGCTGCGAGCTTCCCAGCCGACAAATGCCTGAAATATTCGACAGGTCTCAGACCTTACTCTCTCCGTTTTACTCTTCTGTATGCTTGGAGACGAACTTGTCGTACGTCCGTGAGCTAAGATTTCGGTGCGCGTTAAAGGCCAAATCCGGCATTTTTTCGAGATCAATGAATCTCAATGAGATTCGCCAGGCACGTTCCTTCGCACATTTCCGTCATTTATGCCAAATTACACGCTTCACAGATGCGCTGATTGTTTCCAAATAATATTTAAAAATTGCTTTGAAAAGCTCACCTCGCTTGCCAGATTTATTGGCAACACTATCTGTGTCCCGTCATGTTTGGCATGTCAACGGAATTGACGAAGCCGATGGAATCGCTGGTTTGATCACTACAGCATTTAATATGCTGGCACAAGGAGATGGCGGTGGTGTTCGGCACGGGTATAGCACGGGAAAGCTTTCTTCCTTCCTCTGGGGTGTTTGGCCGGCGCTCCGCTGGTCTGGCTTTCCCACATTTCATACTCCGCGCCGGCGGGACCAGTATAGGGCCACCGCTAATTACGAAATAGTACGCCATACGCAGACATGGTGCCCGCTTTGATTTCGGTTTTGGTATTGTACCCTTTCGCTTATCAGAATTATTTTAGAATTTTAGGAGCATTTCAATAATTGGGCTCGCAACAAGAGTGTCTCAGGAACATAAAAACACCATTACTTTGACATGGTAAAAAATTACTGGACTGGGCCTTTAAACAACAGAAGGTAGTCAAAATTCCGGAGACCTCCACTAAGGTGTCTCTAGAGAGCTTTTGGCGCTTTTGGGACATTAAACCCTACATACCAATTAAATTAATAAATCAGTTCTTTTACTCTGTTGTTGTATGAGTTTCCAGATTGTGGTTCATTTCTAAAGAATTTGGCATGCCTCTTTTGTCGAAGGCAAACCTCGTGCAGCCGTTTTCAAACACAAAAAACAGGAGCTGATGGTAACATGACGTGCAGCATAAGTGTCAATACGGTATTAATAGAAGCAGTGCTTATGAGGGCTCCACAACTTGACGATCAGCGTAAGTGATTACGCTGGTGCTGAGTTTTTTTTGTTTTATTTTCTTCGGTTCTCGTGTCATGTTGGAATATGCTGCTCAGTATAACAGCCTTCGAAATAAAATATTACACTCAAATTGTCTCATAGTCGCTATTGCTTCTCACTTCTTAGTGTACTTAACATCTCTGCTAATTTTTTAATGGACGGAACTTTTTCCACAAGTATTTTGCCCTCATAGACATTACTTTATGTACTAGTAAACTATTTTATATTGCAATTGTTTTGTGATTTCTCGTGTTTCTTTGAGAAGGCATGTTTCAGAAGCCTATTTCTGATCGGGCACACTGTAAACAGTGCTTTATTTATCGACGCAAAGACCATAGATAACACTGCTGATGAACTGCTCCTCCTTCAAGAAAACTTTAAAAACAAATACAAACCTGCCCTAGAGAATTATAATGTGCACAATCAAAACTAGTTCGAATAGGAGCAAGGAAAGAATTGGGAAAGGCAGTGAATCTTACTTAGGGCGAATGCTTTCCATACCTCCCTAGTGCGCCCTCCCGCATTGACACGCGTTGGCCGCACCGCTTTTGCCACTGGCGGCTGTCCAGCATTCAACTAGAAATAGATCAGGAACAGCACATTTCTTTCCGCACGTCACAGATGTCACCAAACAGAGGAAAAGATCGGAAGGAGGAGAGTTGCCGTGAAGCGTTCCTTTTCCATATAATCGAAACAGTGCGAGAAACGCGTGTTTTTGTTTAATTTTGTGGGTCCTCATTCATTACGCTGTTTGGCGTCAATCAAGCCCTCCTGACAAGCTTCAACCCTTCTTTTCGACTTTACATGCAAGCTGAATGCAGTAGTACTCTCTTTACAGGTCTGCCGGTTGCCTGGACGATGTGACTTTTCAAAAATTTTTGTTTATTTTTTTTGATCGCGTGTTCTGAAGCAGTGAAACTAAAGTGGACCAATTTTTCAGGAAGATTAAACTCTATTGACACATATAAAATACTTTTTATTGCATGTTTTTTGTAGAACACACAGACATAGACGCAAAGTAAAAGTATCAATTTATAAAAGCAACTTTAATTTAGAAACGATACATGGAAATATTTAGCAAAAACTGAAATCATAGTTTCTGTAAAAATTATGTAATTATATATACACTGAAGTTATCAACATTCACGTTGATCAAACCTCGTATTTGGTTCAGTCCCACTTGTTATGAGGGCACACAGTTTTCTTATCGAAATATTTCGTAACAAACGAGAGAAGTTCAGTAGAACGAAGAGGCTTGAAGCGATCAAAAATTGTTCAAGGAAAAACGCCGCTGCAAGCGATGTTTCAGCAATTTGACTTCTTGTCAGTGCAGAAGCGTTGCTTGACCTAGTCCCTCTTCAAAACGTTGGCTTCTGCGTCATTCTCTGTAATAACTTTTAAAATTATTCCGTCCATTGCATGCATTTGAGAAAGTATTAAGAGTAAAAACCAACAACGTTTCAAGGCGCGGCTACGTAAATTTCATGAACAGGAAGTAGCCCATAATAGTTTCGCATCAAGAAAATGATCATGGATAATTCGACATGCCGGAAAGCAGCTGCTGTCGTCAGGTGACGTCGTTCTCGTCGCAGACGCTCAAGAAAGTCTACATACCGAAGCATGCTTGCAACAAAACCTTTTTTGGCGGTATTTTCATCGTTATCAACGCCGAAGGCAAATGACAGGTGAACTGTGAATACTACACCCGAAAAGGAGACTATAGAAGAAGCATTGGCATCACTTCCACGATTAATTACTGTGGAGAAGGTGCAAAAATTACCGGCAGCACCACGCTCCACATCTCGCCCAGATGAGCCCTGTGAGCTTGAGCGTGAAAGTTCAACGAAGATCCAGTCTCTCATCAATGAAATACGCACTCTTCAAGGTGATATAAGCACCCCAACAACACAATGCGCAGTACAAGTATTGGATGCCCTGAGTCCAGTGCTTGCCAACCTTGCGTACACACAATGGCTCGTCCGCCACCTTCATTCCGCGAAGACGTGCGTAGTGGGAAGGTTCTCCAGTGGAATGCCAGAGGACTGAAATCACAGTTTTCCTGTTTTCCCCGGTATGTTTTCTGCAATACATTTCCTATATCAGTACTACGCGAACCAAACCTATCAGAACCGATCAAGCTCTGTGGCTACGAATCCTTCACTTCATCGACTTGTGGCGAACCAGGCAAAGTATCTGTATATATTCGCTGTGATCTAACCTACATTCCGCAGTTGGTGCAACCCCAGAACGGAAATAAGTACGTGTGCCTTCGTGATACAAAACAGAAGGTAGCATTCAGGCTTATCGGAGCTTACATCTCTACATCTGTTCAGTTCTATGGTGAAAAACTGCGTGACATCTTGACGGCAATATCTGGTTCCTGCATTATCAATGGGAATTTTTATGCTCACCACTTCCTTTGGGGTAGCACCAAAATTGATTCTAAGGGCCGGAAACTTGCTCACTTCACCTCACGCCACGACCTTCACATAATGAATGGCAGAAGTGCAACGTATATACGTGGTTTTAGTTTCAGCAGTTGTTTAGAATCGGCGCTGGTGTCACGGCAACTCACTGAAGAAGTGCGATGGTTCACCGATATTGAGACTCACGGCAGGGACCATATTCCAACGTATTCGAAGGTCATATGTTTCGCAAATAACTTTTCGTCAGTTTAAAGAAATGTTAATTGGTCAGTGTATAAGACGAAGGTGAATGAGGCTTGCGAAGTTGTAATGTACGGTCTGGAGGAGGTAATCATAAATGTAATGGAAGTGGGTAAGAGCGCCATTACACACACATCAAAGAACGCACAGAAATTGATGTGGAACATTAGCAGTTATGTACGATTCGGAGGCAGGCTTAAAGGAAAAGCAGGCGCACTAATTCAATTCATGACCTCAGAGATGCTCTACGTTTACAAAATAAAACCCAAAGACGAATAGACAAGCTGGAGGGCCAACGGTGGAGAAAATTTTGCGAATCTCTCGATTCTTGCAAACCAATGTGCCTTATATGGTGAACGGTACATGGCCTTAGGTCGAATCCACAATGACATTCATTCAGCACACTGGCTCTGCTACAAGGCCGCCTGCAAGTTGACATTACCCAACATTTCTGCGTGATGATTGCGGGTGATGTGGTCACCATGAGTGATGGGGTTCTCGGCAATGCTCCTGTAGCACGTGTCCTTGAGGTAAATGAGCTTTTCTCACTTGAGGAACTGTACGCGGCCCTAGCTACCTAAAGGCGCTCATCGTAACCTGGGCCGGATGGCATCATGTATGCTGCGTTATGCGATCTTGGAGGACGAGGCCAGGGCCTGCTACTGGATTTCTACAACCAGTCAAATTCAGCCGCTTGGTAGGGATTCTCAAGCCTAGAAAATCGCCACTAGACCTCCCAAAATACTGACCTATTGCGCTGTCTAGGTGCATGGGAAAAGTAATGGAAAGAATGGTTCTTACACGCCTTGAATGGTATCTATGCAATATATATTTAGAGGCTATGGCTGGTTTTCGATGAGGCCGTTCTGCTATAGACAATGTCATCGACCTTATAACCTTTGTGCAACAACAGAAATCCCTCAAGCGCATATCCTTTGCTATATTCATCGACGTGAAAAGTGTCTCCGACAACTTAATGCACGACGCCATTCTCGATGCCTTGGAAAATATTGGAATCGGTGGATAAAAGCTCAATTAGATTCAGAGCTATATACTTATTGAAGAGATCCTTTTTCATGCACACTGCAGAAGGCCGCACAATAGACCAGTACACCTTTCGTGGGTTACCGCAGGGTGGGGTTCTCAGCCCTACTTTGTTTAACCTCGCGATTATTGGACTTGCCCGAGTTCTGCCTCAATCAGGTAACCTTTCTATGCACGCAGATCATATATGCATCTAGGTTTCAGCAGTGACGCGACCCCAGGTACGGGCAAGGCTCTAAAAAGCAGTGACAACAACCTCAATGTATCTCCATGCTGAGGGGCTACGAATTTCCCTGGGAAATGAACCTTAGTCCTTTCACTCACAAGGCGTCATTCTGGTGTCCAGTTTTCATCGAGAATATCAGAATTTCGTATACGAGACATCGATTCCTGGGCATCATTAGAGAGTTTTAGTACTGCGGAATGGTGCTACGTACGCATCACGCAAGCGCCTTGCGTTACGTGGCGTCGTTTGCCACTAATCAGCTTTTAGTACGCCATAGTACCCGCGTACGTAACGAGCGTGAAGCGTGTTGCGCCATCTGGTCGATCAAAATAGAAGTACGTGTTGTTGACAGCCAATGTGAGCCAATCCAAGTGTTATAGCCAGATTATGGCCATATTGTAAGCCACATAAAGGCCATAGTACGATACTGTAGCGCAGCTACAGTGGCTAGAATAGCGAAGTGTGATGAATGCGCCGGCTAGCGCGTAACGCCTTGAGAGGAAGCCGCCAGATGGCGCTGGCACACGCTTGCACGTCACCTAAGGTGGCGCTGCGCTGCGCAGAGACGGCAATCAACCACGCGCGGGGGAAACGTGAAACATTTGAAATATATTTTCTTGCTCGTGGATGACCTCAAGTGGCAACCGAGAAAATATGTCAATTGGCTTCTGAAAAACAGGATGCCTACGCAGGTGCACGACTGATCTGAAATATCGTCAGGTTGACAGGATGGCGAAAGTGAGCGCGTAACGGTACTGAATCATTTTATCGATGAGAAGTGGTAGAAGAGAGCAACGATGAGCTCAGTTGTGAGCCATTGCTTGCAACACTTTTCATGGCGAACCACCATTTTCTCAAGCACTAATCTGTGAATAATTGATTGATGATTGATTGATATGTGGGGTTCAACGTCCCAAAACCACCATATAATTTTGAGAAACGCCGTAGTGGAGGGCTCCGGAAATTCCGAAAAAAAGTGCCGCCACATCCACGAAGTGAATGATGATGAGTGGGCGAAGCTACGGAGGTAAACCTGGTAAACCATGAATCCTCCGTACATTTTGCCCACTCGATTTTATTGCAACGCTCCCCCTAGCGTACGTCGCTGCACTATATCGAACGATGACACGCACCATATGTGGCATCATTCCTATTTTATAACACCTCGCATCTTTCATAATCAACTACACGTACCGCTGTCTAGTTTATAACATCTTGCATCTTTTGGATGGATGGATGGACGGATGGATGGATGGACGGACGGACGGACGGATGGACGGACGGACGGACGGATGGACGGACGGACGGACGGATGGACGGACGGACGGACGGACGGACAGATGGATGGACGGACGGACAGACGGACGGACGGACGGATGGATGGATGGACGGATGGACGGATGCATATGGCTGTACCCTTTAGATCGGGCGGTGGCTAGCGTAATACTTAATGCCGTCAGCTACAAGTACCGCCATCTAGTGAACACTGCAAGAACTGAACGAGAGGTGGCTACATACAGGGGACGCACAGCCCACGCCTTAAGGAGCTTCGCTCCTAAACACTGGGTTTTTTTAACGTGCACCAAAATCTGAAACCTGTAATCATAGCCCCATCAATCAAAGCGTCATAATCATGAGGCGAGAACCACGAGCGGTGTCTGAATGAAATCCTTTTTTTCTGCACACAGGGGATAGAACACATTTTCGAGTAGTGACTCATTATCTGTTTACAACAATGCATTCTTAATAATTTGTTGCACGTCCTTTTTTTATCTCCAAGAAAAAAGTTTATTAGTTCACAAGCGCCCCACAGAACATTGGGCTGCAAGCCTGGGTTCTGTGCCTGAGCTTCAGGCACTTCCTGTTTTCACGGGAAGATGCTCGCTTTTTGTGGAGTACCTTTGTGTAAAAACGCAAATGCGTGAGCAGAAAAAACTTGTTTTCTTGATTGGTGAAGCTCGGACCATGTTGTGTGCAGCCCAGTGTGACATTTTTTTTTTTTCAAGCAGGAAACAAGCTCTTGCAAGCTGTCATTGTGAAGCTGCTTGTAGCTAAAGCACTTTGAAAAAGTGATTTCAAAGGCGTCGACAAATGCGAAGAGCTTCTCCGAAAGTCCTACCCATAGGCGTCCGCACGAGGGAGGCAAAGGGGGCTGGCCACCAGGGACGGGGGCGCTAAATCTGTCCTATCTAGATGGGTGGCATAACATCTGCCTCATACACCGATTTAATATAAAGGAGACACCTTGCAATAAACATCCCCCCCCCTCCCTTGAACGGCAAGCACGCCCATGGGTGTACCCTTTTCAATGCGGACAGTTTCGCCCATCTATTGTGCTCAAAGTGCCGGGAGATGTACCTCTCGCTGAAGTGCAGCTCGCACACAGCCGAGTTATCTTGAAGCAGCTTGTCAGCACGCGGGATCGCTCTAAGCTACTGCGCTAACAGAGCTTCGTTTTTTGGAACGCCGAACAACGCATGCCTCTTTTCAGCTGACTAATAGCCTGTAGTGAACCCGGGGGCGAAGCAATGACTTTGTTTTCACGCCATCAGAGTGCATACAGAAGCACTGGTGTCAGAGTGCCACCGCAATTAAAAAAAAACAAGGACGAACGCGCCCGACGAAACTGTCGGAAACGTGCAAAGGACGTATAGACGATTGCGCGCTCCCCCACGCGACTCCTCCTCGGAGGCTTCAGTGCGCTTCGTAGGCGCCGCTTTCCGCTCATCACACTTTCCTATTTTAGCAACTGTTAGGCCGCGTTCACACTGAGCATTCCGGCCGCCGAAAGTGCTCCGAATCCGGTTCGGCGGCGGCGAATTCCGCCGAAAGGGCCCTCTTCGCGCCGATCGCTCTCGGACCAATTTTTGCGGCGTCTGCCGCCGAATCGGTCAACGCGGACCAATAGGAGCGCTAGTCAAGGAATTTTGAAAAATGGCCGCAAAGCCCTACTCACTTGTTATGCCGCAGTGCATGTAACTGAATGTTGAAACCAACGGGAGTTTAACCTACTCCGTGCCTACTTCGCCTCCGTATTTCGTGAAAGAGGTGACCGAACTTGCTGTTGGCGTGACCGAGCTTGTTGCGGTCTTGCAGAGCAAAACAAACCCACCAACGCCGCTGGCGTCGGTGGTTTTTCTGCTCTTCGTGCAATACAAGACAGCCACTTGCCAACAAAGTAAGCAGTACTGTCTTTTTTTGCTTCTTGCGTACGAGAATCGTCGAAGTATACACCACCGGATAGCGTAGTAGCGTTTGCAAGCCGCGACAACAACTGGGCGAGTGCATCCAACCCGTGTTCGCCCCGTAGTAGATGGCATATTCGACGGCGCGGGGCACGTCCAGTGCGAACGACGCTGCGTTTCAGCGGCAGGGGAATTCCGGTCGCTGTAGAAAGCGGATGTTTCAGTGTGAACTAGGCATAACACGGCGCCGTCATCCGATTCTTCAGGATCGTCGACTGCGGGCATTGAAAGCGGTTTCGAGCGCGCTTTATTGAGGCGCTGGCTTGTGACATACACAGACGAGCCGACGAACGTGTTCGTTGTAGGCTCGCGCGGCTTGTCACAGGGTATCCGTTCTTCGCATCAACGCAACGCGAAGATACACAGCGAAACCCGCTCGTGTAGGCAAGTAAAGCTTTCGCTCTAAAAGTACGCATGGGACATACGAAGCACATCGTGAGGTATCAAAACTTGAGTACTGACTTTCTGAGGCTGGCGCAGTCGTTTGGGAGGAACTATGCTATCAGAAGATCCAGCCTTTCGCGCAAGGCGCGCGCACTAAACACTTTTCCCAGAGCAAGGTTCAGGTTCTTTACGATGCCTCCTCACCGCGAGGGATCTTGAAATGGGTTGTGCGCGTTTAGTTCGCGCAGAAGCGCCAAATCATACGCGATGGAAAAGTAGAGCCGGCCGGTGCTTGGCTTCGATGCCACCATTTTGCAAAACGAAGTCTCGCGCTGTCGCGAACGTGTTCGAGAGCGGCGCGATCACCTCATACGTACGCACGCACGCACCTCATGCGTGCGAACGTAGCGGCATCGTACGTAACGCGATACGTGCGCGTTGCGGTCTGCGCATGCGCACTCCGCAGAACGTGGCGTCCTTACGTACGCAACGCCGCCATGCACGCAACGTACGCAGTACTAAAGCTATCTATTATTGACAGAGATCTTTTGTGGAGTGCTCACATCGCGCACTTGAAGAAGAGGCTCAGTTCTATCACCCATCTAATGAAATTTCTCACCGGTAAAACTCGGGGAACATCTGCGTCAGCCATTCTTGACCTGTACAGAACGCTCTTCTTGGAAAATTTTCGGTATAGAACACCAGTACTTTCATATCCCGAAAAACCAACATCCGGCTCCAGCAAAGCATTCAAAGCCAAGTTCATCACACATGCTTGAGATTGCGTTGGAGTGCTAATATGGTGGCAACAATTCCCCTTGTCAAAGACTTCCCTATGATGACCTGTATAACTATCAACACACTACGGGCTCACATTAGCCATATATCCAGACTGCCTAACCACCACCTTGCTAGCCTGCCACTGGAAAGATCGAAGGCAGAGTTCTTTAGAGTGGGGGCGGCTAACCAGCATTCCATCTCCTGGAGATTCTCATCTGCAACCATACCGCTTTGTCTGGAGTGGTGCCTACAATGACCCCCTATACACCTTGAAGTCGCAGGGATAACCAAAAAGGCTAGCCTGTCGACTGCAGCCCTCAAGCAGATTTCATTGGTCCTTTTGTATATATCATATGAAAACCGAACTCATGTATATATGGACGGTTCAGTCTCGGGAAGTTCGACGGGCGCTTTTGTGGTTCCATCTCGATCAATCACCGTCAAGTTTAAGACTTCACAGGTCACATCTACGGGCTCCGAGCTCGCCGCCCTTCTAGCCACAATTAGATTTGTTTTGCGAGAATCCCCTGTTAAATGGGTTATCAGCCGCGACTCCAAGAAGGCCCTTCAGTGTATGCGTAGTTTACGACGCGGGAACTACCATCAGATGGTATCTCAAATCAATAAAATCTGTCATCGCGCCATTAAAAAGGACTTGACAAAATCTTTCAATGGCTACGTGGTCTCTGTGGGACTGGTGGAAACCATCTCTCCGACAACGCTGCCTGTTGTGTCTACGACGGACCACCCACACTGCTCATACCCCTGTCAAGGGTTGATGCCGCAAAAGAACTTCACCGCATCGGGCTTAATACCGCACTTACGCATTGGCATCTTCCCCTAAACTCCACTGGATGCCTACAGAACCTCGCTTTATTACTTCAATTACAGCTGCCACTAAAAACTTCACGACGGGACGCTACAATGCTGTATTGGTTGTGCGTCGGCGTTGCCTTCACCAATTGATTGAGTTATCACATTGGTATGGCCGACTCCCCAAACTGTGATAAGCACCACTGTTTAGAAACTCTCGAACATGTCCTGCGCTATTGTGCAGACTTTAAAGAAGATCGTCCGACTTTCCAGTTTGACTTAAGGAGGCTGGATGATGGACCCTTTACTCTGGAGAAGATCTTGGGAGTGTGGCCTTCATGTACTTCAGCCCAGAAAGCCACACGAGCCCTTCTACAACTCCTGAGCGCAACGTCACTGTGCGACTACCTGTGAAACCTGAACAGTGTGTGCGGTGTGCGTGTCCTCCTCCTCTCTCGTTTTGTCCTTCATTTTCGTCTCCCCCGTGTAGGGTAGCAAACTGAACTTAGTCTAGTTAACCTCCCTATCTTTCTGATATTCTTTCTTCTCTCTGTGCACCTACATGGCAAATGACGCAGAATTACGTAGTCGATCACACACAAAGTCGAGTCTTTGATACAACGCAATTTCGGCGACAGCAGCTCGGCTGCCATCTTGAGCAATCGGTCTAGCGACACTGCACTTCAGTCAGTCCAGTCAGGCTTGCAGTCAATGCTTGCTCAAATAATGAGTCCAAATACTTGTGCTCACCCGCTGCCGTTAGAAAATCTAGAAAACTTTCGCAAAACTATAAATCCGGGGATTAACAGAACGCAAAGCCGCGAAAAATACGTGTTGCTTGATTTAGCCATCTTCGTCGAATGCACGGTTGACATGCTTGGCTTAGCTCACTTCCTCTTCTAATTCCTGTTGGCCAGAACTTTCTGTCAGATCTTTTCCCATACTTGACGTGCTAATCGAGTGAGATAACTGAGCGTGGTCCAATTTGTAATATTGCTGAGCGAGTGGCGAGAAGGAGCAGAGGCAAGCTCTATGAACTCAATGGCTTCCCGCACTTCACCTGATTCAAATTCACAAAATAAAAAAATGACGATTCAACTCAATGAAAGCTCTTTCAGTTACATCAAAATTTTTATTGGTAAAAATTCACGAACGTCCATATGTGCGAACATCCACATTAACCTCACTCCGGTAAACTGGGCTTTAGTTAAGACGCCCCGCATTCACTAAGAGCGTGCATGTTCCTCGAAACGGAAACCAGCGCTGAGTTTGCGGGTCTTATATAACAACGACATAGCTCGGTTGCCACGGAGAAAACGAAAAAGAAAAGAAAACCGACTATTGACGTCACCCACCTAGTAGGAGTTTGTGCAGCCTCACGTATTTTACGGGAATAGGCAAGATGCGCTTCTTGCTCCGGAGACATACTGCGCTCCTCTGCATTCACAAGTTCTTTTTAAGACTTTCAAAGCTCGTTGAAGATGGTAGATGCCACTAACCAAATGCCCACATGGCTAATACTTTAGAGGGTCTTCGTATGGATACGTTGTGCAGTTCCGTTGGCATACTGTACAATGACCTTGTGCAGCGGATAAGTGACGTTGCCGCATTTTCCTTCCCAGTCATCAGAGTTCAAGCTAAAGGTCATTGTGCCTCCATACCTATTGCTCCAAATCCAGATTGCCTGCGAAAAAAAATGTTCTGTAAGTTTTCATTGCCTAAACGTTTGTCAAAGTTTTCATAGCACGCACACGAGGAACCAGCCAGGGCGATAGCTTACTGCCAAAATCAGTGTAAGCTGAATTGAGCAAGTGCCACACCACAAAGAGATCATACTTATCATAAAATAATACATGTATCATGGATACAGAGGCACTTCACAATTTGAATTTGTTATGCCTTGGCTTCACTACACTAACCTACCCAGAAGCATATTAAAGCCATGTGAAGAATTCACCATCGCTAAGGAACAAGTTAAAGTTTGAAAGCCACTCTAGATTGGACTATCTTTCTTTGAGGCACATGTCTCACAAGCTTCTATGGCTTATGAGCACGCTAATTTTAATACATTAGTGCGACACGTTTGACTGTATCGCAATGGCGAAAACTTAAGGTGATTGCACCTTAGCAAACATTTAGTTACCTTATGCTAAAAGTACCTTTTCCTTTACACATTTGCTTTAATTGATCCTGTGCCAGTTCAGTTTCTGATCAAATCAATGCTTCCAAATTTCACAGGGTGGAAAAATATCTCATGTAGGCGAACGAAATCGTGACCAATGGCTACGTTTTGACTTCTAGCACATCTGCACTATATTTTTAAATAACCAATGTATGAGCCGGTGAAGCAGTGAACGGAATAAGCGATTAAACCAGAACAACGTCCCGGAGTCCTCAAACTGACAATTTACCACATCTTGACGTCTTTACCATCTCGAGGGAATTTAAAATTAGCAATTATATTATTAGCCATGATTCAACGTACCAAAACCAAGATATGATCATGAGAAATGGCGTAGTGGAGGGCTTGAGATATTTGGATCATCTGGCGTTTTTATCATGCACGGACATCCCACAATACATGGGCCTCTACCGTTGCACCCCATCGAAATCCAACAGCCGTGACCAAGATCAAATCCGCGAAATTTGAGCCAAATACCCTAACCAGAACACCTTAGTGGTGGACGGAAATTACAGTTCAGGCTTATTACACAGAACCTGCATAATATTTCTTTAATTCATGTCCACGCCTTTAATTACTAAGTTGTTGGCTCTTACCCCCGTATACAGAAACGCTGCTTGACTTAAACTTGATTTGCCACGGACGTAATGCAGCACAAACACGTTTAGATCGCGCTGTTTTAGGGGCGAACCTCCATATGGCGTGGCTTGTGCATCCCTCGTAGTACGTAACCACCAGTGGCACATACCCGATATAGTGGTCTTATGATTTTGACCTCCAAGGTGGTTCTGGTGAGCGATTTCTTCTGTGCGTTGTTGAACAACGAAAGATAGTGCTCAATGCACATGTTAATGGCTGCTAAGGGGGAATGAGAGACAGGAGCATTCGGCCTTTGGGTAACGCGCACGCTGCGATCCCCATTAGCAGCTATTGGCATGTAAATTGAGCACAATCTGACAAGAAAGGGTTGCTACGTTATACTCGCTGGGTGCAACCTCCTTGGTTTTAGAAAGGTTTAGCGAGCGTTGGGCCGCATAGCCATGAATACAGTGAACTAGTATATACCATGAACTCGAGGTGGTTAAAGGTGGGAAGTAAACCCGAAGCGCAAGCCGTAAGAAAGTGTGCATGTGCCACCTCCTGTTTAGTCCTTGAAATGTCCGCTGGATGGCGGTGCTTCTATATGGAGAATATATGATGAAAAGATGCGAGATGGTGGTACTTGGAGTGCTGAATAGATGGACGAACGGACACACAGACGGATGCATGGATGGACGCATGAACGGACCCAGGCGCGGATGCATGGATGAACGCAGGGACGGACGCACGAACAGACGCACGCACAGACGGGTGGATGGACGCATGGACGGTTACAAAGACGTACGCAGGAACGGACGGAAGCAAGAACGAATGGACGGACGAATGCTTCGCCCCACTCCCCATCATTCACTCCGTGGATATGCTGCCATTTTTTTAAGCAGTGCCAAGACAGCACAAACGCACATACAAATTATGCCTGGAAGATGAGCCGCGAACGTGCTGCCCTACATACTGATTTCATCCTTCCTTCCGGCATGGAGGCGAACGCCTCTGGTGGCCGCCCCCTGCGAACGCAGTAATGCTCTCACAGCCGCCTCCGAGAAGATGTGATGTCCCGTGACAAAGCGGTACGGTAATGTCACGTGACTGAGCGGTACAGATGCGAGCGGTCACACGCGGTGAACGGTCGCAACAAGCGGCAGGAGGCATGGCCTCTGAGATTCCGTGCTATCTATCTATAGATCCCGATCTATCTAACTATCTATCTATCTATCTATCTATCTATCTATCTATCTATCTATCTATCTATCTATCTATCTATCTAGCCGTATATGGCTTTTAGCTCTCCTGGCCGTTTGGATAATGGTATCGATACCAAACTTGGTATGGCATAACATGACTGTTTCGTGAGCATATTTAACTAGTCATACCATAAATGCCATGGCATGTATGTCATTATTCTCATGATTTACATTTCATGGTCTTTGTGCTCTTGCGGTGATTTCGTTTACATGACATGCTGCAAAACTGGTATGGTATGACATGACTGCCTGGCGAACCCAAGTGACAGACCCTAAAATGAAAATCATGACATGCGTTTAATGCAACATTATGGCTACATGCCACACTCATGATGTGCTCTCGGCCATTTCGCTCGCATCATATATAACCAATGTTGGTATTACGGTACGCGAACGGATGATGAAAGTATGTGAATGGTGCGGACATGATAATCATGAGATGTGTGTCATGTAACAACATGAATGCACGCCATGCTCTTGATGTGCTCGCGGCCGTTTCGCTAGCTTCACGTATACAAAATTCAGTATTAGATGATGTGAATAAACGACATAAGTGAATGACACATCCAAACATGATAATCACGACATGCGTGTCATACACCAACATCACTACATGCCACACTCATGATACGCTCGCAGCCGTATTGCTAGCTTCCCATATGCCAAATTTTGTATTACAGGACGTCAATAGAGGACGTATGTATGTGACTGGTGCAAACATGATAATGATGAGATGCGTGTCATGTGAGAACAAGACTACATGCCACAGTCAAGGTGAGAATACACTTCGACGTGACCCGACGCGCGTGCATGCCGGCGTAAGTCTTGTCGCGTCACTTCGGCATTGCCACGCCAGGCGCCGGTCCTGCCATATACTCGCAGGCACGCGCCGCGCTGCGTTGCTTTCATGCATGCGCGTTTGAACACACCCGGTGTTCCTCCATCTCGAATGAAAAGAGGCAGACGCAGTGCTGTCTGGATAAGGCATCGGCGTCAAATGCTGCATGTCGCATTTCGCGCTGGTTGCTGTCGAGCCGCGCCGACGGACGCTGGTCGCGCCGGTCGAGCCTGGCGTCAGACTATACAGTGCTTGCGTTTTGCCAACGTAGCATCCCTGTGCACCGCGCGCGCGCGCGTCAACGGAAGCTGGGCCTTTCATGATGCTCTCGAAGCCATTACGATAACTCCACATATACCAAATTCGGTGTTACATGACGTCAATGGAGGATGAAGGCGTATGACTGGTGCAAACATTATAACCATGAGACCCGTGTCATGTAAGATCCTTACAACAGACATCGCTCATAGAACGCTTGCAGCCGTTTCGCTTGCCCCACATATACTAAATGTGGCATCACGTATCGTGCATAGATGACGAAAGTCAACGACACATCCAAAAATGATAATCATGGCACGAAAGTTGTGTACAGCATAATTTACCTCGACCTTGCTACGGTGTGGTGATTTAAAATGATATACATACCTTCCTCATTCGCGCTTCGCGTATCATTGATTCCCCCTGTACGTGGGATCTGCCAGTTTTTCTAGGAGGTGTTGCACAGACGTGTTTCAAACGTGCTTCACAGAACGCAGTTTCAAGAGTAGTTCAAGTCAAGGAGCATTTCTGAATACGGGTGTCAGGTTTGTATATTGAGTAATTATGCACAAAGTTTATAGCTTCTTTTATGCGTACTTCATGGAGTGAGACTAGCATGCGCACGTCTGTTATGTGCCTGTCATGTTTTTGCAACCGCAATGTTTGATTAGAAAAAAAATATTATATAGACGGTTCACCTCAATAACAACTCAACAGAACATCGTGACGTTCGCTTACTACGTGCGTGCTCACGCACACACAGCCACACAAAAACACACGTGCATACACACACATATACATGGAGATTTGTCTCGAAAAGAAACGTGTGCATATGCCCATTACATGGTAAACAAAAAGCAGAAATAAAACGTGAATATGTGTTCAGAATAACTTGTGAATCCTTTAGACCTTTGCATGCACTCTGCTATGGGAAAGCCATACCTGTTTGAAACAAATGTCCGACGACTCACAGACTCAGTCAGTCAGTCAATCAAAGAACTTTATTTGGTCCTGAGAAGACGAGAATGCCCCCGTGTTTGTTTGTAACATTCGCAGGGTGATTGCCTGTGGTCTAATTAGATGTGGGTGTGGAAGCGGAAAATTCCTACTCCCTAGCTGATAGTGCTTACAGACCTCGTTGAAAGTGAGAAGAGGGTCCCTTTTCCACTGCCCTCCCTCAGCTTCCGAGTGCCCACTTCCGGCGTGGTGTGTAAGACCTCGCGGCTTCGATTGTGCAAGTTCGTTGGCGTTTGGGATGGTTTCGTGAGCATCACTGCCCACATGACAAGGGAACCAAACTATATGCTTTTTGCCTGTCCAAGATGCAGCAGAGACAACGCGTGCGGCTTCTTTGCACACCGAGTCTTTCATAAATGCTCTAGTGGCGGCTCGCGAGTCCGTGTAAATAGCAGAACGGTTCGTTGTGGCCATGGCGATGGCCACTGCCACCTGTTCGGCTTTGTCGGCATCCGAATTTTTGAGCGTGATGTCAGCAGCTCTCCCCGTAACTACGTAGCTGCTGAAACAAAGTCTTCTTTGAGGCGAGTGATTAATTCGTTTAACGAGTTGTATTTATTCTCGTCTTGCTTTTTGATAGCTTTAAAAAGGTCCCAATCTGTGACGTGAAATTTTCTGAGCGGTGGTGACGAGATTCTTATCGCTAGGCTGGTAATGTAGTGATCACTACTAAGATTCTCTAGTAAGTTAGTCCATATGGGTTTCTCTGCATTCCTAACCATGGGCAAATCTGGTGTGGTATCCCTGCTGACCGAATTGCCTATTCTGGTGGGGTATCGTGGATCGGTGACCAATGTGAGACCACAAGCTATGATCTGTGCTGCGAGGGCTTTGCCTTTTGCGGTATCCTTGATATAGCCCCAATCTTGATGATGTGCGTTGAAGCCCCTTGCTATGATGAGCGTTCGATCACCTGCTATTTTAGACGCTTTGTGGAAAAGAGCGTGAAACGTCTCTTTTCTGTCGGCATGTGAGCTGTAAACGTTGAAAATGAAAACGGATTGCTTAAGTTTAGCGTTCGGGATGAGCTCGATTATGATGCGTTCAATGTTTAAGTCCGGCCTAACGTAATGACGTAAATAGACGAGATACTTTGAGACGAGTGTCGCTACACACCTCTTGCCCTTCTTGAAATACGCTTCTGCACGATAGTGACGAAGAGCGAAGACATCGGTGAGTGTTTCCTGGAGGAGGATTACTGATGGCCTTTCGGTAGCAAAGCTAAAAAAAAGTTGCAGCCTTTTCTTTGCGGAAGCTGACGCAATTCCATTGCCAGATTACTAGATTGCTTGCATTATTCATTTTACTGACTAGAAGGGGGTGTACCAAGCAGTGCGTGCTGCCTGTATGATTCTAAAGTTTGAAGCCTCGCGGTGTGCTCGGTCAGTTGGAGCCTGATAAGAGTAATCTCAGCATTAACGTCATTTGTTAGCTTTTAAAGCAGTGTTTGGATGCTTGAGAAGTTAAGCGCCTCCTCGCCTATGGGCTCAGGACCTGCCCTGCGTTTCGCGCCTCTGTTGACGGACGCTGTGGCTGCGGTAGCTTGATAGCTAGACGCGCGCTCTCGGTGCTGCATTTCTTGCAAAATTTACTTAATATCAGCTAATTTCTGTCGAAGAGACGCTGCTTTCCCGTGCTCTAGTTATTGTATTTTGTCTCGCGTTTGCTGTGACAGTTGCCCTGGTTGCGCAGGGGCATGGGCCTCACCTGTTCTGGCTACTTTGTCCGCCCAGGTAGGTTGCGAGTTGAAGCCGCCCCGGGAACTCCGATAGCGTTCCGTGGCGGCGTTCCTTGGAGCAGCCGCAGCTGGTGTCTTGGTAGGAGCGGCAATTTCCCGGTTTCCGGCGTTGCTCGTAGTGTTCTTCGTCTTGTGTCCGTCTTTCCTTCTTTTTCTACGTCGCCTTCTTACAACGTAGGGAACTTGGTATCTGTTTTTGCAGGTACGGTCACCGGTGAGATGAGCGTCTTCGCATAGCGCGCACTTCTGTTGCACGCATTCGTGTCCGTTTGCGACAATCGAAGTCCCGCACTTTTCACACACTTTTTCAGTCGGTCTAGGGCAGACATCGTGCCTGTGGCCGATTCGGCCCCAGTTACGGCAAGTGTCGATTTGCCCCTTGTACAGTGTACAGCGTAGCATGTTGGGGCCGCAGTGAACATATTTGGGCACTTTCATGCCGTTGAACAGTACAATCACGGTAGGGGTCTCCTTTATGCGCCTGACTCAGAGATCATCGGGTTTCTGTGTGTGACAAAAAGGCTTTGCAGTGCAGGTTTGGCCAGATCGGTGTCGATGCCTCTGACCACACCGCTACAGGTATTTTCCGAAGGTGTAATGTAAGCTGAGGTAGAGTGCTTTTTATCTGCCAAGAATATTTCCTGCACTTTGCAGTATGCATTGACATTCAATTCGGAGGGTGTGCTTATAACGAAGATATTCTGCATGGCGTTCGCACACACGATATCCTCCTCGGCTGCCGCTGGGGGCAGCCTGGCAGCCATTAAAATGGCTTGCGTGACCTTTAACTGACTGCATGTTCGCACGTCCAGCCCTCCCCCCGGGCGGACGACCACTCGAAAGTGCGATGTGGGCAGGCGCGGTAGCCTGGAGGCTGCGGCAACCTTTCTCTGGCTGGCTTTAGCGGGGCCAACGTGGGCTCCAGTTTGCCTAGCCGAGTGCGTCTCGTGCTTGAAGCGGGTTTTATCCGCCTTCCGCTTTCTGTGGGTGGTAATCCAGCCGTTGGACTCGGCTTCCTCTTTGGAGATTTGCTCTCCTTCTACCATAGCCTCATGAGGCATGGCCTCCTCGGGGGTCGGCCGAACAAGTGGCCGCGCGTATATAAGCACCGTGTATATAAGCACCGTATATAAGATGCCGTGTATAAGCAGAAATAGGCCTAACCCTTGGTGTCGGAGAAAGGACCCACAAAAGAGGTTCCAGTTGACCTACCGTGATTAATGGGGTATCCAGGTGTTCTTTGAAACTTCCCGGAGTCGCTCCAGTAGAAATCTCGGAGGGAAAGCACATCGGACTCACTCGAACAACGTCCACTCACAGACTCGACACTGTACTATCAGAGAGCGTAAAGCCGTTCCTACACCACATCAGCCTTTTGGGAGCGCCATTTGTGAAAGAGACCACTTGTGCCATTGAAGCAAGCATTTGAATATTTCTGATAACAACGCAGTTGCGTAAACAGCTGAGAACGAACTTCTTCGGAAACACGCCTACAGACTCAGGAACGTGTCACAACACAGCAAAGAATGATTACTGTGACTGCATTTGTGCAACCTACATTTTTTACAACCTGCGAACGACCAAAAGAGTGCGTTCTTGCCCACTTTGATCGCTGTCAGTTGCTGCCGTAATCACGCGTTTAAAACGACGAATAATGTCTCCTCTGATTTTCCTGGGTTTTGTTTTTTATTTAATAATGATTGCCTGTTAAAAACAACGACACAAAGATTGAAGTCATTTTTATAAAAAATTGGCAGATCCCACGTACAGTAGGAACCGATGATATGCGAAGCACGAATGAGGAAAGTTGATATGCCACTTTAAAATCACCACAACGTTACTAGCTGGGGGTAAATTATGCCGTACACGACTTCCGTGTCATGATTATTATGTTTGGATGTGTTCTTTACCTTCGTCATCTATTCACGTCACGTGATGCCAATTTTAGTATATGTGGAGCTAGCGAAGCACCCGTGAGTGCGCTATGAGCGTGGTATGTTTTAATGTTCTTACATAACACACGTCAGATGATTATCATGTTTGCACCAGTCATATACATTCGACATCCATTGACATCACATAATACCAAACTTGGTATATGTGAATCTAGCAAAACGGCCTAGAGTGCCTCATCAAATGCCCAATATACTCCAACGTAACGTTACAGCGACGCTACGTTAGCAAGACACGAGCACTCTTTAGTCTGACGCCAAGCGCGACAGGCGCGACCAGCGTCCGTCGGCGCGGCCCGATGGCAAGCGGCGCTAAATGCGACATGCTGCATTTGGCGCCAATGCGTTACCATGACAGCACTGCGTCTGCCTCTTTTGACACGGAGGGACTCCGCACGTTCTAAAACGCGCATACGTCAAAGCAACGCAGCGCGCACCTGCGAGAATATGGCAGGACCGGTGCCTGGGGTGGCAACGCTGGCGTGACGCAACGAAATGAACACCGGCGATCACGCGCACCGAGTAAAGGCGAAATATATTGGCGCCTTGTCTGTGGCATGTAGCCATGTTCTCACACGACAAGCATCTCATGATTATCATGTTTGCACCAGTCACATACCTTCGTCATCCATTGACATCACGTAATACCAAGTTTGGCATATGTGATGCTAGCAAAACAGCCAAGCACATCATGTGTGTGGCATGTAGTCATGTTGTTACATGAATCGCATGTCGTGATTATCATGTTTGGATGTGTCCTTTACCTATATCGTCCATTGGCGTCACGTAATACCAAATTTGGAATATGTGAAGCTAGCGAAACGGCCGTGAGCGCATCATGAGCATAACATGTCATGTTGTTACATGACACGCATCTCATGTTTATCATGTATGCACCAGTCTCACACGTTCGTCGTCCATTCATGTCACATAATACGAAATGGCGCATAAGTGAAGATAGCGAAACGACCACCAGCGCATCACAAAAGTGGCATGTAGTGATGTTGTTACATGACACACATCTTATGATTAATGAGTTTGCACCAGTCAGATACCTTGGTCATCCATTCACGTACCGTAATGATAAAGTTGGTATATGTGACGCTAGTAAAATGCCCGAGAGCACATCATAAGCGTGGCATGTAGTGATGTTGTTACATGACACGCATGTCATGATTTTCATGTTCGAGTCTGTCGCTTCTGTTCTCTATGCAATCATGTCATACTATACCCGTTTTGCAACATATTGTGTGGACGAAACCACCGCAAGACCAAGAAATGTAAATCATGATGTTCATGACACACATATCAAGATTTATATGTTGTGACTAGTCAAATAAGCTCGTAATATAGTCATGTTATGCCATACCAAGTTTGGTATCGATACCAATATCCAAACGGCCAGCAGAGCTAAAATCGTTGGCGGCTTGATGGATAGATACGCTCAAAGTCGCCGAAGTTTGTTAAGAAATGCTTCGCATCTTAAAGAAAACGAGCCTCTAGCACAGTTCCCTTTCTTTCATACTTTCACACTCAAGGCTGCGTCTCTTGAGTCTTGAAGTCTCAGTGATCATGTGGGATTTTATAGATCAGCTGGCACACCGTGCGAAGACGTGGCACGTGACACCCTCGTGCGAAAAAATCGTGAAGTCTTCGCGGTATATTCCGGCAGATTGGAAGCTTTACAAAATAATTCCGATACTGAAGAAACAGGGACTGGAGTTTCCCTGGACAACATCAGAGCTATTTCATTGACGTCTAAGAGGTGCCGACCAGTGCGGACGCGCGAAGATCGGCTCCTGTTTCAAGAATGCTTTCCTGTGGTATTCACGAATTTGTCGCCGAGTTTGCAGTCCCATCGTGTGCCTAAGTTCTCAAGAAATCAGCAGATACCACCTTTCTGCTGGTGAGTGGACTTTTAAACCGTTTTTGGGGCATTTTCATGCGGCAACGCCACCGGGGGATTTAAGCCTAACAACCAAGAAGGCGATTGTCGCCGATGCGCCGACCCGGCGCCAACGTCACTAAATGCTCTGCGCGTTCCAGAACCTGCAACGAAGATGGGAATAGCAAGCAGATGGAGAGGACATCTCTCCAGAGGATTGCACGGAAGACATGGGTTGGAAGGAAGCCGAAACGAGACGCTCAAGGAATAAGCAAGCCGTGGTTAGCGTTCCTGCTGCCAAGGGTTCGACCAAGGCTGGCGTTGCGGCAGACGCTCGAACCAGTCGTAGTAGGTATGATACCAAGCATACAATCGTGCGAGCTGGACGCATGCCGCCACTACCCGAAGACTTCAGCAAAATTGTGCTACGACCACGTGAAAGATTAAATATCTCGAGAATTGGCACTGGAGCCGTGGCAGACGCGATAGGACTGGCGGCTGGCATCAAAGACGAGGAGGCAATGCAGGACATCATCTGTTCCAACTTGCAGCAGAACATTATGGTGGCAAGCACGTCGGACCAAGACAGAGCTTCAAGATACCTCACGGTCAAGCAAATTGACATTGGAGGCAAACTTTCGAGGTTCGCGCGTACGCCACGGCACTCCACGATACTTGTAAAGGAGTAATTTGCGGGATCCCCATAAGCGATATTCAGGACAATTTGACCCGAAAGATTGTGAACGCGAACAACCCGCTCGCGCTGAAGGCCAAGAGAATCAAGCACACCGAGACAATCATCATAGCATTCGAAGGACACAAGGTGCCCAAATTCCCGAGACGTGGACCTTCACTTTTGCAGTGCTCTTTTTACCGCAAGAACATTGATATTTGTTACGTCTGTTGAAAGCTGGGACATCGCTCTGACGTCTGTCCGAACCCAGCTGAAACCATCTGCATAGGCTGCGAGATCAAGAACCCAGATAGCCTGCACCAGTGCAATACAAAATGCATGCTGTGTGACGGTCACCATCCCATGGCAGACAAAGAGTGCAAGAAAGGGTTCTTAGTGCCATACGTCGTCAGACACAGACGTTGGGAAAGATCGTGAGCAGCCGCAGAAGTCCGGGACGCATCAATCACATCGAGTCCAGACATCAACGACAAGCAGCTTATTCCAGCCTACGGGACCCAGAGCATCCAGACTACTCAACAACAGGAAAGGCGGCCCCAATCCAGGGTGAAGTCGCGTTCCACAAGAGTTTCTAGACCCAAGGCCCGCTCCCAATCACGGGGGCGCTCGAGTTCTCAAGGTCACCATCAGGGTCGGGATCAGCCTGGACGGCATCCGAATGGCCAGCTGCCTCGCATTCAGTTCGAGATCACGGCTTCACACCCTGGGAGGACGCCTGCAGTTGCATCGAAAGGCAGCTGGGCTGAGCGAGTGCGCAACGGCGCGGCAGAGGTGATGCCAGGTAAGCTGCCAGAGCATGATATAATTGCACAGCTAGAGCAAGAAAACGCGAGACTTACAAATCGAATGAGAAGCTATCAGCTGACTTAAAGGAAATGAAAATTGTTCTCACTAAGCTAACCAGCGCGCAGTCTTCACAGCCAATGCCTCAGCCAGTCGATGTCCCTGTGGCTGAAAACGTGGGAGACTCGAGAATCACAAAAAAGAGGGCAGTCATGACAGAACACGTGGAAGCGAACCAAACGAGCATGTCAGATATAAAAAAGGTCTTTGACACGCTCAGGAAAGTAGTAGCCAATCTTAGCGAGCAGATGGGTAGGCTACAGTCAAGCGTGGTGGCACTGGAAGAGCATATGACTTTGCGCATTACAAAGGTCGAAGCATATCTGCACAATACAGCAAAGCCTCCTCATGCACCAAACTCACCCCTTCGGCCACCATTACTAGTGGTACCAAACCTGTCGACAGGTGCAGCATTAGGCTCTGGCCGCCTATGTAGTAACCTTGATGGCAGCGCTACGTGAAGCATTTCATATCTGGCAATAGAACTGTAGAGGCAATGGAACTGTAGATGACATTACCATCTGGCGCACAGGTGGAAGCGAGGGGCAGATTGAGAGCGCCCTGCAAGAGGCGATTGACACCGTAGAAGAGTACCTTCGTCCTTCTGGGCTCAAGTGCTCCTCGAGTAAGTCAGAACTTTTGCTGTATCGGACTGTACGCCGGGGACCGAAACCCAGGGGATGGAAGGCGTTAAACCAGATAGACATCCACCTCCCTACAAACCAAGGGGATTCCATCCAGTGGGTCGACTCCATCAAAGTCCTGGGCATGCTGATAGAGTCTACCGGCGCCAACAGCAAATCTATAGCCAAGTTATCTTGGAAAACAGACAGTGCGGTGCACCTCATACGCAGAGTGGCCAACAAAAGAAATGGGATAAAGGAAGACAACCTCATCAGGTTATTGCATACGTTTGTTCTAAGCCACTTCACGTACGAGGCAGCAATGCACAACTGGTCAAAAGCAGAGTCCGAGACACTGAATGTGCTCCTCAGAAAAGTTATCAGAAGGTCCTTGGCCTACCCATACATACCAGCACCGAGCGTCTGCTTGAGCTTGGCATTCACAACACGCTCGAAGAAATAGCAGAAGCCCAAGAGAGAGCACAGTTTGCAAGGTTATCTACAACAAGGTCAGGGAGAATGATCCTGCAGGAGCTGGGCCAACACCCAATGGCAATCAGGCACAATTACAATGATATCCCCGACAACATCAGGGAGAATATCACAGTGTCTCCTATGCCAAGAAACATGCATCCAGAACACAACAACGGAAGAAGAGTAGTGAGGGCCAGGACTACACTTCGTTAACACTCAAACGAGGAACGAGGGGTCGTATTCGTTGACGCGGCTTCCTACGCCAATGGGAAAGCGTTTGTGGCAGTGGTGGTCGATGGGGCTGGCCATGTCGTCAACTCAGCGACGGTGAAGACGAAAGACCCAATCATTGCGGAACAGGTAGCCATCGCCTTAGCACTCAAGATGGATAACATTGAAGTCGTCTACAGTGATTCCATGGCAGCACTACGGGCGTTCGCCAAGGGGACGGTCTCTGAACAAACGCTGAGAATACTGCAAGGCAAGAACATAACGCATCATCTTCTGAGTTGGTTCCCAGCTCACCTTGGGCAAATGAACGATTCGCCTCCCAATCTCAATGAAGCAGCACACGAGACGGCACGAGAATTCTCCAACCGCGCCTCCCCGGGGATGCGTTCTACCGGTGAAGGAGATAAACGGGAAATATTTACAACATATAACGAGCTCAATAAACATTTCTACCTGTCTAGGAGGATTTCCCTCCACCTCACAAAAATCTAACCTGGCCCCAGCGCTTACATTAAGGCTTTTGAAAACGCGGATGTACCCTACTTTGAAAATTTTACACATAATGTACCCTGACCTACACCCAAGTAATCTTTGTCCACATTGTGGGGAAATAGCTTCATTAGAACACATGCTCTGGCAGTGCACCGAATTCGCTCATATATCGAACATCACCTCTGCCAGATGGGAGGCGGTAATCCGCAGCTCATCCTTGGCAGATCAGCTCTGGGCTGCCCACCAAGCCCGCGAGGCGGCTGAGGAGCTTGGCATCTCAGTCACCTTGTGGGAGCTGCCTGCAACAGAAAGATCTGTGTTTTCGAGGACCAAATAAAAGTTTATTCAATCCAATCCAACCCAATTGACGTCTAACCTGGTCGAGCTTGTAGAGAGAGTCTTGAATGCCCGTATAATGAACTATATCAAAGAACATACAATATTAAACCCCAAACATTTCTGCTTTAGATCGGAATACTCCACTTGGTGTGCACATGTGGATTTGGAAAGTCGTATACAGCTGGCTCGGCATCGCCGCGAATGCTGTGCACTAGTCACTCTATACTTAGCTAAAGCATACGACAAAGTGGAGTATTCTATCCTAATCCAGCAGATGCAAGACTATCGCTCTCCGAAATATATAACAGCATGGATCTCAAAGTTTATGAAAGAAAGAGAATTTTATTGCTTCTTGAATGGATGCTCTTCTAAAAGATATAAGCAGACACGAGGTGTACCTCAGGGCTCAGAATTATCCCCTGTGTTATTCAACATATTACTAAGTTCCATTCCAACTGATCAGGATATCCAAATTTACGTGCATGCAGATGATATTGCTTTTTTTGCAACAAACAGTGATCTGCACTCATTGTATCAGGCATTACAGAATTACATGAACATTCTAGAAGGATGGCTTGACAATATTCATACGTCATTGAACGTCAAAAAAGTGCGCTTCTGCCATTCTGTTTTAAGGATCGTGTCAAAAATTCCGTGATGTATTGTACCGAGCTCATTCCCCAGGTCGATTTCCTGAAATACCTAGGCATCGTATATATTAGGATGCTAAATTGGAAAAGCCATATAGACGAGGATGGCTGTAAAGCGTCACGTGTCTCGAGGTGGTTACGCAAATTGGGAAACAGAAGAATAGGATTGCGAAGGAGTTCATTGATAATGATTTACAAGATCTATGTGCGGCCTATTATGGAATTCAGGTGCGTATTATTTTCAGGCAGTGCGGCTTACAAGATGAGACAGTTAATATTATTAGAAAGAGAAGCTTTGCGCTTGTGTCTTCGACTCCCCATTTTTGTGTCAAATAATGTTTTGAATGTGGAAGCGCATCTTCCACCTTTGTTAACTCGATTTAGAATACTTACAGTTCAAACTTTCTCAAAAATATACAATTCGCCTCGGAGACAAGTGTCTTACGTTTTTATTCAAGAACCAACCGCATTCTTCGGAACACAATGGTCTAGACTACACTCCCCTCAAATTAGGTTCGTCCAAGCACTGCTAGAGCCTCTCAATGTAAATGTTATCAGATTGCCATAACGAAGATGCCTAATTCAAAACTTGAAATCAAATTTGATGATATTTTCACCTCTAATGCGAAACAACTGCCCCTTCGATATTTAAACAATCGGTTACAAGATTACTTGATGCATCTGTCCATAAACAACATAATTGCGACGGATGCATCTGTATTGAACGAAAAGGCTGTAGTAGGCATCTTCTGTACTTCTCTCGCCTGGTATTTTTCAGTTCGATTACCAGATTACACGCCTATATTCATCGCTGAATTATTTGCTATAATTCTAGCGCTTCGTAAAGTTCCTGCAAGCGAATCAGAAGCGGTCATACTTACCAATTCTCTCTCAGTATGCACTGCACTATCTACAGCAAAAAAGTTTACATCATTGGGTATGATTAGCGATTTATTACCAGCAAACCTGAAAAGAATTTCCCTTGATATGGATGCCTGGCCACTGCGGGATTTATCCAAATGAGATGGCAGACTCTTTAGCCAAAGCATCTTTAAGCGGACCACTCTTGCCTATTTTAGCTGATTTCGCCTATGTAACAGCACTCAGATATAGAAATGCTTCTTTGCACACGGAAATAAAAAAATTATCATTGGATAAAGTCAGAGACTCCGTACATCTAAGATTTTGCTGGAACAAACAGTGGTGTGTGTCTAGGCAGTTAGAAATTACAATCACCAGATTACGATGCAGAATTCCACACCCGAATTATTACCTACATAAAGCTGGACTAAGAGCATCTCCGTTATGTCTTATTTGAAAGGAATCAAAATCGATCGATCATTTCTTTTTATCCTGTCAACGATATTCTTATCAAACGAAAAGATATCTGGTCCAACCAATTGAGTAGCTAGGTTTAAAAATAAACGTGGAAGTAATAGTACCCTTCAGAGGGATTACATTAGGTTATAGCCACAGATAGGTTTACTTTGCCGTGTGTGCGTACATAACGGCAACAAAAAGATTACCTAGTTAGTCTATTGTTATTATTATTTATGGTTTCGAGACTACCTGAACGCCTGACTTAGCACACTTGATGATCCTGCCACCCGATTCTTGGCCATCCCCCTTTGTGGGCGAGTGCCAGCAAAGCTGAAGGCTCATCATCATCATCATCTTCGCGGAACGCACTGCACATTTACCATGAAATCTGGAAGAGCGCCCTTCATGGAGCCTTTTTAAACACTGAGTAACTGCTACAAGCCCAATTGCAGGGTACCCACTACTCGCTAAATCACCATAAATTTTGTGTATGAGTGAGGCACCTCCTATGCCATTCTTCGTCCGTCTTCGGACAAGTGTGGTACCCGCTACACACTGGCAAAAAGTTTTTGCAATTTCTTTTATGCTGTGGCTGATCACAACGGGCGATTCTGCGTGAGGCTTTTGTGATAATCTAGGCATTTGACAAACCACTCATTAGGCGATTCGCATTGTATGACGCTTGATTGTTGCTTTGCTGTTGGCAGACGGCTTTATAACACATAGTAACACGATTTATTTCGTGGTACAAATTCTGCCTGTATAATGTAAGGGATTTTCGAGTTTACTGTTTTAACCCAGTGGGACAACACTGGGCTGGCATGAAGGGAACCCAGGTTTCAAGTTCATTCACTGTTCATAAGAGCTTTCGTTGTAAAAATATTTTTCCACGGCCAATGCCTTTGCCGCGCCTGGCGCTAAGTAACACTCTTGGCAATTAAACTCGCATAAACACCCAACAAAGTGGAGGAGGGAGTAACTTCAGTCAGGCCCGCCGCTAGTAATTCGAATTCGAGAGGCGAAGCTCCTATGCCGTAGGTCGTGAGTCCGCGATGTATGTAATAGTTGTGGTAGCGGTAGTAGTAGTAGTAGTAGCAGTAGTCGTAGTAGTATTAGTTAGCCACCTCTCATTTAGTCCTTTGAATGTCAACTTGATGACGGTACTTCTATGTGATGAATATATGATGAAAAGATCGAGATGGTTGTACTTGGAGTGCTCCCTAGGTGCACGGACAGGCGGACTGTCACATGGACGGACGCTCTGACGGATGCGCGGACAGATGTCCAGATGGACGCACACACAGAGGGACGAATGCTTGCACGGATGAAGGCATGGACGGTAAGGAGCAAGAAAAAACAAACAGACGGAAGTGCGAACGGACTGACGTGCGCTACTGCCCACTCATCATCAGTCAGTCCATGGATATGGTGTGATATTTTTTTGCCGGGCTTGAGGGGAGAAGGAAACTTGAAGGCATTTAAAATCACCTGTTTTTATTAACTACATTCGATAAAGCACCCGTCAATATCCTAATTTCTTTCATTTTCTTGGGGAGGGGCAGTCTTGAGGAACAACCCTCCCCCTTGCTGTCCGTGGCCGCTCAAGTGATAGAGCATCAGACACGTAATTCGAAAGTTTCTGGTTCGGATCTCTCCGAAAGAAAGGGTGCTTTTCTACATACTGAATGTCATTTCAATTTAGATGATTAATATTACTGTGCACCTAAAAACAACAATAGATGCCCCGTATGCTTCCCTTGTCTCAAACGCCTGTAAGGTGTCATTTTTGTTTCTCGTAACAGACAAGCCCTTCGAAGAATACCTTTGTAACCCTTGTTCATTGCTCCTTTTCTGAAAGTACTTGTCTCTCCACATCAAAGGGCAACCGAATGCAGCTCATTCCTTCTGTTAGTCATTTTTTCGCAGATAAGTAGTATTATTAGGTTTTTTAAATGCGAAGCATTTCTTGGCGAACTTCGGCGACTTTGAGCGTATATATCTATTTTTTCTATCTATCTATCTATCTATCTATCTATCTATCTATCTATCTATCTATCTATCTATCTATCTATCTATCTATCTATCTATCTATCTGTCTGTCTGTCCGTCTGTCTGTCTGTCTGTCTGTCTGTCTCTCTGTCTGTCTGTCTGTCCGTCCGTCTATCTATCTATATATCTATCTATCTATCTATCTATCTATCTATCTATCTATCTATCTATCTATCTATCTATCTATCTATCTATCTATCTATCTATCTATCTATCTATCTATCTATCTATCTATATCTATCTATCTATCTATCTATCTATCTATCTATCTATCTATCTATCTATCTATCTATCTATCTATCTATCTGTCTGTCTGCCTGTCTGTCTGTCTGTCTGTCTGTCTGTCTGTCTAGCAGCCTACGACCTTTAGCTCTCCTAGCCGCCTGAATAATGGTGTCGATACCAAACTTGGTATCATATAGCATGACTCTGTGATGAACATAACTGACTAGTTGTAACATAAGAATCATAAGTATATCTCATAAATGTTATGATTTACACGTCATAGTCTTGCTGTTCTTGCGGTGATTTCATTCACATGATATGTTGCAAAACTGGTATGGTATGATATGACTGCATGGCGAACACAAGCGACAGACCCTAGCATCAAAATCATGACATGCGTGTCATGTAACAACACGACTACATGCCACTGCCATGATGTCCTCGCGGCTGTTTCGCTAGCTTCTCATGAACTAAATTCGGTATTAAAGGACGTGAATGGATGACGAAGGTAAGTGACTGGTGCAAACATGATAATCATGAGATGCGTGTCTTGTAAGAATATTATACATGCCACACTCAAGGCGCCCATACGCCTAGACGTGAGCCGGCGCACGGCGTTCGTTTTATTGTGTTACGTCGGCAATACCACGCCAGGCACCGATATCCCCTAGTAGAGATCAGTGGATCTGCCCACTGACTTTCACTGTGGATCTGCATGCCATATACTCGCAGGCGCGCGCCACGGTGCGTTGCTTTGACGCATGCGCATTTGAGCACACATGGTCTCTTCCCGTCACGAAGAGAGGCAGACGCGGAGGTGTCTAAGCAACGTCGTTGGCGCGAAACGCAGCATGTCATACTTCGCGCCAGTTGCTACCGGGCCGCTCCGATGGACGCTGGTGCACTGGTCGCATTCGGCGTCACACCATAGAGTGCTCGCGTTTTACTGGCGTAGCGTCCCTGTGCACAGCCTGAGCGTGCGTCAACGTTGCGTTGGAGTATATTGGGCCCTTCATGACGCGCTTGCCGCCGTTGCGCTAGCTCCACATGTAACAAATTTGGTATCATGGGAAGTGAATAAACGACGAAGGTAAACGACACGTCCAAACCTGATAATCACATAATGCCTTTCATATAAAACATGACTACATGCTACGCTCATAGCGTTCTCGCGGTGGTTTAACTGGTTCCACATATACTAAATATGGTATTACGTGACGTGTATGGACGGTGAATGTAAATGACTCATCCAAATATGATAATCAAGATATGGATTTTATGTAAAACTTGACTACATGCTATGCTCATAGCACGCTCTCGGCCATTTCGTTAGCTTCATTTATAGCAAAGTTGGTATCAGGTGACATTAATAGATGACGAAGGTAAATGAAACGTCTAAACTTGATAATCATGACATGGAAGCCATGTACGGCAAAATTTACCCCCGCCTATTAATGTTGTGCTGATTTTATAAGGACCTACCACCCTTCCTCATTCGTGTTTCGCATATCATCGATTTCAACAGTACGGTGGGATCTGTCGATTTTTTTCATTCACTTTTATTTTTATTAATGATTTCTCTTCGTTAATGCTCTCTTTCGACATCTTCGATTCTCAGTGCCCCATTCCTCAGCATAGCGTAGCCAGGTGGTTTAAGAACTGGCTAGCCTCTCACACCTTAAGCTCACTTCTTTTCTCCTCGTTCTGTATCCCTGTCTCTCACTTTACACCATTTAGCAAGTTTCTTTTTATTAAACACAATTACCTCATGCGCGCGTGTTTTGTGAAACGTGTTATATTTGATTTTAACGTGTGTTAAATTTGATCGGCACCATGGGAGAAAAGGTTAAATCTACAAAAAAAAGACGCTTTCAAAAGGAACGGAATAACTACGAAATCTAACAACTAACCTTAAGTGCGACGCTCTCCCGGTCATCGTAGCTGACCGACCGCTTCTCCTTGTGGAGATAAGGCACTTTCGATTCGTCGTCGTACTTTCGTTGTGCGCCATTGTTAAGCAGTGCACACACCTGAAACACAACTAAGACTACGTTGAAAAATATGCTCATCAAGTGGTTTCCATCTGATAATAAACATATTTCGCATGCCTTGTGACCATGCAGTTTTGTTGTCTGATTCCTGCAGAATATCACTAAACGTTTGAAAAAGAATTGTCATTACGATTAAACTGCAGCAACGGTGTCTGAAAGATAAGAAATTTGGTGCGACCTAGCCTGCATGGCTGAGGAAACGATGTACGTTAAACGCTGTGAGCTGCAGCTGAGGCTTTTATTTCTTAATCATAGCAACTAAACATCGCTTAAACAACATTTTTATGGGTATTTTATTACACGTATTGAGAGAACAAGTACAACACATGGCATGTTAGCGAGCAGTGGGGTATTGGTTGATTAAAAAAACTCTTGCCTGGGCACGCCTGAGAGATTGTATCGGAGCACGAAGAGCTCGCACATGTCATGCATGTTTCTCCTTGATTAAAAAGGGTGTGAAGAGGTTGGGTGTCCACGAGTATACCTCTAGTGTGTTGCAGACACTGTCGTTGACTGAATTAAAACGTGGGCAATTCTGAAGAACGCAGCTTCAAAATACGCAACATTTTGTTATTCAATAACCGGACACGTAGGGCAACTTAACTTAGTGGTGCTAATTACCAAGGCTTTGCTGCAAGGTTGACCATGTGCAAGATTCGTATTGTCGCTATCTGCGCGGTTATTCGAATTTCTTCCTAACCGCATGTTCGGTACTTTAGGCTCGATATTCGAGTAAATAAGAATGAGCGTTTTCCGAATCTATTATCTTAAGATGATGAAAATACTTGATTCTTATTCGAAATAAGGAGCATATTCACACCTTCTTAAACCTTGCTCTTTGAGAGTCAAGCCAAGAAATCTAGTCAAAGTGTGCACCTGGTTATTGCTTACAAAAGACGCCTGCACTCTTGAGGAATTAACCTGGCAATAAAAAACCGCTCTATGAAGATGTAAAGGACACACTAAGCTGTCTTTTCAACTTTGATGTCCTTCTCTCATTGTGGTTCATATCCCAGCCTTCCATTCTGCTGCTTGAAGTCCTGAAGCCCCCCAACATTGTTGTTGATATATTAACTTTGCTACAATGAAAAAGTTATTCTCATTCTTCTTCTGAGTCATTTTTTTTCAAGAGTGTACAGCAAATAGACTACGATGCAGTGAATGGACCTTGTAACTTGCCCATACGCTTAGTCTATATGACGGGATAAGAAAATTTAGAAATCCGTGATAGAAGCACGAGGTCAGATCAGTTTAGAGTACTAAGGCCCATTTATATGTGAGAGGATCGGTTGCGTAATGAAAATTGAGAAACACGCCTGCGTAACAGTGACATAACCACCACCATGTTCTTCGATCACCGCCGCCAAACTCCCAACCTTCCGCTGTAAAGGATTCTTGAGCATCCAGGAGCGGCCGTATGTTGGGATACGGACCATAATTTTCAATTTTTGCGTACCCAGGTCTGCCCACAAGTTGGCGTATGAGCCTATGAAAATGTCAAACCAACAATTAGGCAGATAGTTTACAACGAAAAAACACTCGCCACACTTACACAAAATGTTTATTTTGTGAAGCATAGAAACCTTCCGCAGAAAACCCACCACGACCATTCGGTACAGGAAAGGTGTCATTTTTTGAAGGAAGTTTTACGGCCACGCCTTCAGTCTTAATTTGAAAATGTCCACTGCGGCTATAACTAAGCAGGAAACCCTTGCTGTTCGCTTGATCGTGAACCATGGATCACGGGCGTGCTGACAGAAAGGGTGCACAATACGCTGACACGCTTCGAGTATATTACTCTTCATTAACAAAAACAACTTTTTTTTAATATATGTACCGGGAAGATGGAGGCAATTTTTGAACATGTAATGCGATATGGAGGCAGCTTCTTGTTAAGTGGTCCTACATATGCCTATATTAAAGTCATGAAGAAAACAATGCGCGTCTTTTAGAGCAGTGTTATCGTTATCACGAGGGCTGATACGTTTTATGAAAGTTTTTACAGATGCACGAAGCTGCTACTTCTCGGTTGACAGGTAACCTTAAACCAGTTTATAGCTGAGAAGATATGTGCCAGTGACACAGTAACATAAAACTGCAAAATATTGCTGTGGTTCCAAGAGATAAATCAAAGTTTGTCGATTCGCAGCTCAGTTTGGCTCACTTAGAGAATGGACGAGACCATTGGTTTCCGCAGATATAATTATATGGCATGCCTCATCGTAGGAAAATACGACGTAAAAACTAGCTTCAACTTCACGCCACCTCAAAAAAGAAAAAAAATTGGCAGACGCCACGTACAGTGGGAATCGATGATATACAAAGCGCGACTGAAAAATGTTGATACGTCAATTTGAAATGAGCACAACGTTACGACGTGGAGGCAAATGATGCCGTGCATGACTTCCATGTCAGGATTATCATGTTTGGATCTGTCGTTTACCTTCGTCATCTATTCACCTCACGTGATACCAAATTTAGTATATGTGGAGCTAGCGTAGTGGCCGCGAAAACCTTATGAGCGTGGTATGTTGTCATGTTCCTACATGACACGGGAGTCAGCATTATCATGCTTGCACCGGTCATATTTTGTCATCCATTGACGCCACGTAACACCAATTTCGGTCTATGTGGAGCTAGCAAAACGGCCGCGAGCACATCATGAAGGGTCCAATATACTCCAACGTAGCGTTGACGCACGTGCACGCTCAGTACAGTGACGCTACGTTAGCAAAACACGAGCGCTATATGGTCTGACGCAAGGCGCGACCAGCGTCCGTCGGCGCGACCCGACGGCAACTGGCGCAAAATGTGAGATGCTGCATTTCGCACCGATGCGTCACTCATGCAACACTGCGTCTTCCTCTTTTCGTGACGAAGGAACGCCAGACGCACTGAAACGCGCATGCGTCAAAGCAACGTAGCGTGGCGCGCGCCTGCGAGTATATGGCAGGACTGGCGCCTGAAGTGGTAAGGCCGGCGTGATGCGACGAAAATTACGCCGGCGAGCAGGCGCACCGGGTCACTTCGAAATGAATTGGCGCTTTGAGTGTGGCATGTAGTCATGTTCTCACATGACACACACCTCATGATTATCATGTTTGCACCAGCCACGCACCTTCATCATTCATTGGCGTCACGTATTACCAAATTTGGTAAAAGTGAAGCTAGCGAAACGGCCGGCAGCGCATCAAGAGCGTAGCATGACGTCATGTTGCTACACCACACGCATCTCATGATTTTCATCTTTGCACCAGTTACATAATTTTGTCCTCCATTCACGTTCTGTTATACCAAATTCGGTATATGTGACGCTAGCGAAACGACCACGAGCGCATCATGAGCGTGGCATGTAGTCATGTTGTCACATGAGACGTATATCATGATTTCATTTTAAGGTGTGTTGCTTGAGTTCACCATACAGTCAAGCCGTACCATACCTGTTTTGCAACATGCCATGTGAACGAAACCACCGCAAGAGCTGTAGGACCATGAAATGTTAATCATGACATACATAACATACATATTGCCACTTGGCTGCTAGTTACAGCGAGCGCAAGCCATGTCTGCTCGCTAGAATGGAAGACGATGTTCCGGGGCAGTGCGTGCTCTGAATAGTTGTTGATTATTAAAGCAGCCATATTGCTAGTTTTTGGTGCGTCTCCCCACCGGCTCACTTCTTCCGTATTGAAGACCTTCTGTAGCACAGGACAACTGATGGCGCTGCAGGTAGCCCCCATCTGATGTGCCAAGTGCCTCCAGGTAGGCCTGTGCCTGCAGTGACAACACCTGTTGACCGCTCAAGCCGAAGACTGCGAAGACTACCTCCCGAGCATGGACCTCTTTCCGAGATGGCGCCTGTCACACCCCCAAACGCTAGGGAAGGCGCTGCAGCCTCCAACGCACTGTAAGGCGCTGCAGCAACGCCTCATACGCTGTGAAAGCTGCGTGTGCCGAAGGTGTTCCATGGTTCCGTCTTGGAAGACGTCGAAGACTGGCTGGCGCAGTTTGAACGGGTCTTCGATTACCATGGTTGGATCGACTTGGACAAGACGAGGAAAGCGTATTTCAGCTTGGAGGACGGCGTTAGTATTTTGTACGAAAACCATGAGCCTTTTTCCTCGTGCAACTTTCGTTAATACTTGCTGGCAAGCTGGGCTAATCCCGATCGCCGTGAACGAGCCGAGCAAGCGATTCAGTCGCGCCTCCAAATGCCGAATGAAAGCGTCATGATGTGTCGAGGACATGACGGGCCTTTTGCGTCGAGCCGACCCCGACATGGGAGAAGAAAAGAATGTCTGTCATTTATAGCGAGAAGTGAAGGAGCAGCTTTTCGCTGGTCTCGTTCACTGTTACCCAAAGGCCGTGGCGGAATGTTTGGACCGAAGCCACAACCATGGACCAAGTGCTGCAGCACTGCTCTACTGTGTACGACCGGCAAGTGAGTGCCACTTCGTCAATAGGTCTGACCAAAGGTGCAGGAAGCAGCATCAACATCGAGTCTTTCTGCGACCTCATACGGTCGGTGGTGCGCGACGAACTACAAATGATTCAGTGCCAGCCCGTACCTATTGCAGCGACTATTCGCAGCCTCGACAGAAACGAAGTACGTTAGGCTCTTCAAGTGCCGCCTTCGAGTTATGACCCGCCTGTCCCGAAGGAGCCACCTCGTGCATCATACGCAGAAGCTGTAAGTCGATACATTCCTGCTTCGCTGTGCTTGGTTAATCCTATACCTTAAGATCCACTTCCTTCGCTGCAGCCAATTCAGCACTTGGATAATCGACAGCCTCTTCCCGGAAAATCCGACGTATGGCGCACACCGGACAGATGACCATTGTGTTATCACTGTCGTGAAGCTGGACATGTGTACCGGGAATGTCCCTATCGTCGCCTCGCGCTACAAAGTTTTGCCGTCGACTCGCCATGGCCGAGATTCGTCAAAAGAACTAGAGCTGTTGAAGATTAGCTCTCACAGCAGCTCATTACACTGCGGTGGCAGTCGCGGTCCCCAGCCCCAAGGCGATCTTCTCCAAATTTTCGGAGCCTCCCAGTGGCGGCGCCGGCGTGCTCACCAAGCCCTAGGCGGAAAAACCAACGACAGCGACCTTTGGGAGCAAGGCCGCTTACACTCGACGCATGCAAAGCCGCCAACCAACGCAAACACGTACATGGAAGCAGATTCGCTTTAGATATACATGTGATAGTTGAAGGTCACCATGACGTTAGTGCATTATTGGACACATATGCGGAGTACTCAATCATGAGCGGAAAACTAGCAGCGTGCATAAAGTAAACTGTTGCGCTTTAGTACAAAGCGCAAATTCGTACTGCAGGCGGGCCCGTAGTCACCCCAACCGGCATGTGTGCTATCAGAGTGAGCATTCGGGGACGTACGTTTCTCGCCAGCTGCCTCGTACTTGGTGACTGTTCCGGAGACCTAATCCTGGGAGTATACTTTTTGCAGGGGCACGGCGCTTATCGATATTCGAGAGCGTACCATGACGTTTTCGACCGCTGAATCCTCCGACAAATCTGACGACATTCGTGAAAGCACGTCTCGCGTTTCTGCCAACAGCATCCCGTTGCCTCCGCGTTCAAGCGTCCTGATTGATGATGTGTCCGACAAGTTACGGGATGGTGATGTTGTCGCCAAAGGCAACTTGGCGTTTTTGTTCGCACTTGGTGCCTGCGCTACACGCAGCTTCGTCACGCTTTATGACGGACACACTGCCCTACTTGTGACTAATATCAATAACAAGTATCGGCGCCTGTTTTGTGACACCGCTATCGCTTTCGCCTACCCTATCAAAGACGTTTCTGAATGTCTCGCATCTACATCAACCGACAACGGGCGTCGACCGACACCAGGCGACGTGACTTCACTACTTGCAAAAGTTGATGTCAACTCAATTCTCCCGGAACAACAACAGACCGAGCTACGTGAATTGCTACATAAATTTAAAGAGTGCTTCGCGTCCACCTCGAAGGTTCGCCAGACTCCGATCACCAAACACCGAATAATGACGTATACGGACGCCTCGCACATAAAACAACACCCTTGCGGCGTTTTGGCAAAGGAACGTGACATGATAAATGCGCAAGTTGAAGAGATGTTGCAAGATGACAATATCCCACTTTCGAAGAGTGCCGGGTCATCTCCGGTCATGCTCGTGAAGAAAAAAGATCGGTTACTGCGCTTCTGCATGGATTACAGGAAACGTAACAGCGGGACGAAAAAAGACGTCTGTACGCTGCACCTTATCGACAATTTCCTCGACAGACTGCGGTGGGCCAAGTATTTTTCGTGGATAGACTTGAAAAGTGGCTACTGGCAGATCGAAGTTGATGACCGAAATAGTGAAAAAACCGCCTCCGTTACACCGGATGGCCTATATGAATTCAAAGTGCTTACCTTCGACCTCTGTTATGTACCTGCGACATTCCAGAGAATGATTTACACTGTTCTTACCGGTAAAAAGTGGCACACGTGCCAAGCTTATGTGGATGATGTTTTTGTGTTTCCTGGGACCTTTGAGGAGCACCTGACGCGTCTGCAGTATGTGCTGGAAGGGCTCCGCTCTGCTAACCTGACATTGAAGCCAAAAAAATGCCACTTTGGTTACGAGGAACTTACGTTTCTCAGCCATATTGTCCGTGCGGATGGTATTCGACCAGACCCTGAAAGAAGTACCGCCGTTGTATCGTTTCTTTTTCCACGTGATAAGAAGGCATTACGTCGCTTTCTCGGGCTCTGCGCCTACTATCGCCACTTTATAGCGAATTTTTTAAGGATTGCTGAACCGCTCACCCGACTCACTCGCTAAGATGTTCCATTCGTCTGAGAGAAAGAACAGAATGCACGTTTCTCTGAATTACGGGAGAGTTTGCAGACACCACCAGTCCTCGCTCACTTTGACTAAGACGCTGATACTGATATTCATACTGACGCCAGCAACGTGGGTCTTGGTACTGTCCTCGTCCAACAACAAGAGGGTACAGAGCGAGTGATAGCGTACGGTAGCCGCACTCTTTCCCGCGTCGAGGTCAACTACTCCACGTCAGAGACAGAGTGCCTCGCTGTTGCATGGGCCACGATGAAATTTAGGCCTTACTTTAACGGACGCCCCTTCAAGATAGTGACCGACCGTCATTAGTTGTGCTGGCTAGCCAACCTACAGGACCCTTGTGGGCGACTGGCACGATGAAGTCTTCGTCTGCAGGAATACGATTTCACGATTGCTTACAAATCGGGTCGCAAGCACGACGATGCTAATACATTGTCCCGTACACCTGTCGAAGTTTGTGGCCAGGACACCAAGGATGACGGTGGTTTCCTTGGGGCCCTTAATAAAACGAATCTCCTTACACTACAGCGCGCGGACGAAAAAAATCGCGCAGTTATCAAAAACCTTAAAGGACGCAGCTCTTCCGTACCTTGACGTATTTCTCGAAGTTTGTCGTCCTTCTCTCGCCGAGATGGGGCCCTGTATAAGAAAAACTTTAACGACATTGAGAGAACCTATCTTCTACTTGTTCCAACTGACATGCGTGACGACATTCTTCTCGCCTGCCATAATGAGCCCGCATCTGGTCACTTAGGCTCTTCTCGAACTCTCGCTCGAGTTCGACAAGCATACTACCGGCCTAAGCTTTCTGCTTCCGTTAACCGATACGTGAAAAGCTGCCGGGAATGTCTACGCCGGCAATCCCCGCCACTGAAGTCCGCGGGGCTTCTTCAACCAATAAAACCACGTAGAGCACCATTCGATCAAATAGGAATGAATTTACTGGGGCCCTTTCCGCTATCATATGCAAACAGCAAGTGGATCATAGTACCCACCGACTATTTGACGAAGTACGCCGAAACAAAGGCACTACAACGCGCTACGGCTTCAGACGTCACGCAATTCTTTATAAACCAGATCGTTCTTCGACATGGCACCCCGTCGTGCGTAATCACACACAGAGGAACAGCATTCACGTCCCAGCTCATTCATGACATAATCAAGCTCAGCTACACGAGCCATCGCAAGACCACTGCATATCATTCCCAGAACAATGGCTGGACAGAGCAAGACAATCGCTGAAACGGTATCCATGTACGTAAATGGCCAGCATAAGACCTGGCACCAGGTGCTACCGTACGTCACATTCGCGTACAATACTGTCGTCCAGAAAACTACGTAATTCACGCATTTCCAGCTCATCTAAGGACGTCAGGTGCAGACCATGCTGAATGTGATGCTCCCCTTCAATTGCGACGCTTTGATCACTCCTGACGCTAGGCAGCTTACCCAGTACGCCGAAGAAGCACGCCAGTTAGCACGCCTACAAATTACGCACCAGCGGAGCACAGACGCATGCCGCTACAACACTCGCCATCGAAAAGTTGAATACCATCCAGGTGATGAAGTTTGGGTGTGGACTCCAGTCTGACGCCTGGGATTATCAGAAAAACGGCTCAGTCGCTATTTCGTACCGTACAAAGTGTTGCGACGCATGAGCGAAGTGAACAACGAGGTAGTCCCTGACGGTGCCTTCTCGCCATGGTGGTGAAGGCACTCCTCGGAGATTGTGCCGTAGTGCGACTAAAGCCGTACTACACGCGGTAGTGGGACTGCTTATGAACTTTATTACTGTTTTTTGTGTATGCGTGTATTTTCCGTTGGTTCACCCCGACTTTGCCTTTGTACTTTTCGAGCATCAGAGTGATGCCCATTTTTTTCAGAGGAGTAATAATGCCAATTGGCCGCTAGTTACGGGGAGTGCCAGCCATGGCTGCCCGCTAGAATGGAAGACGATGTTCTGGGGCACCGCGTGCTCTGGTTAGTTGTTGTTTGTTATTGAAGCAGCCATCTTGCTAGTTTTCGGTGCGTCTCCCCGCCGGCTCAGTTCTTCCGAGATGAAGACCTTTTGTAGTACGTGACAATATCTTGATTTTCATGGTATGGCTAGTCAAATACGTTCTTCAGAACGTCATGTTATGCTATACCAAGTTTGGTATTGATACCATTATCGAAACGGCCAGGATAGTTAAAAGTCGTAGGTGGCTAGATAGATATATAGATAGATAGACAGATAGATAAATAGATAGATGTAATAAATGCTTCGCATTTATTGCATCTATCTGTACATTGTGTTTTCATCCACTATATTGTGTTTTCGTGCACGATGTATTAAATGCTTCTCATTTAATACATCGTGCACGAAAACACGATACAGAGACCCCCCAAGGCGCTTCCTACAGTGCGCTGACTGTCAAACGAATCAGCCACCCAGCCCAAGTTCAAGCCATTGCTGAATACTCAGCAATCTTGGACTTGTAGCTGCCAAGTACTTGTGAGCATTGTAGAACTAAAGCAAATATTACGCGTGCCTGAGGTACCACATCAATACGTAAATATTATTTGGCGTTTTTTACTATACCATACGTAGGTACGTATTCCTAAGAAGAACGCAAACTTTGTTGCAGTATTAGGATTATTGGAGTACGCGGTGCTTTTCAGTGGCCTTGGGTACCCACCGCGGATGCGGTTCCGAGACCTTGTCTCGAAGTGGCTTCCTCTGTACGCTCGACGGTCCATAGTTGCGCTGTCAGGTTAAAGCTGACCTACTTAACTTAAAAAAAAATGGCAGATCCCACGTACAGTGGGAATCGATGATATCCGAAGCACGAATGAGAAATGATGTTATGTCACTTTAAACTCAGCACAACGTTACGAGGTGGAGATAATTGATGCCGTACATGACTTTCGCGTCATGATTATCTTGTTAGAATGTGTCGTTTACCTTCGTCATCTGTTCACGTCACGTTATACCAAATTAAGTATATGTGGAGCTAGCGAAACGGCTACGAGCACGCTATGAGCTCGGTATGTTGTCAAATTCTTACAAGACACGAGTGTCAGGGCTATAATGTTTGTACCAGTCATATATTTCAGCATCCATTGACGTCACGTAACACGAAATTTAGTATATGTATATAATGCACAAAACTGAAGTAATGTTCAAGAACCTCGGCAGAAAAAAGCACTTTGTGATACGTTGAAAGGTGCTGCAAGTTGTGGCAGAATACGTCTACTTAGGACAGGTAATAACCATGGAGCCAAACCACGAGATTTAAGAACTAGAACAATAAGAATGGGGTGGAGCACATTTGGCAAGCACTCTCAAATTATGACAGGTAGATTGCCACTATCCCTCAAGAGGAAGGTACATAACAGCTGTATCTTGCCGGTACTTAAATACGGAGCAGAAAGCTGGAGACTTACAAGGAGGGTTCAGCTTAAATTGAAGACGGCGCAGCGAGCAATGCAAAGAAAAGTGGTAGGTGTAACCTTAAGAGACAAGAAGAGAGCAGAGTGGATTAGGGAACAAACGGCGGTTAAGGATGTCATAGCTGAAATCAAGAAGAAATGGACATGGGCCGGGCATGTAGCGCGTAGACAGGATAACCACTGGTCATTAAGGGTAACTAACTGGATTCTCAGAGAAGGCAAGCGGGGTAGGGGGAGACAGAAGGTTAGGTAGGTAGATGAGAATAAGAAGTTTGCGGGTATAAATTGGCAGCAGCAAGCACAGGACCTTGCTAACTGGCAAAACATGGGAGAGGCCTTTGTCCTGCAGTGGACGTAGTCAGGCTGATGATGATGATGATGATGACAGTAGAGTACCTAGTACTCTAAATCGTTGGTCACTTTTTCTAAACACACAAACCTACATATCAGCTCATAGGTTTTGGCTGGGGGCCACGGGACGGTATTATCCTCTTGAATAGTAGAGTACCAAGTACTCTGCATCATTAACCACTCTTCTTAAACAACCCCACTCATCAATCATTACTGAAGCTCCTCTTGCTCACTGATGCTGTTGGGATCATCAGTGGACGAAACCGGATGTCGTCAAGGCTGTTTGTGTAAACGGTGAAAGGGTGACACAACGTTGAGAACCCTCTCAGGAAATCCACGTGTTTGAGCGTATGAGCTCGAAAGATTTAAATGTTTCTTTATATGAATAAGGAGAGGGAATTCCTGTGTGATGCGCAAAAAAAGCAAATTGATAATGAAAACAAATCACAGCATATCCACGGAGTGCATGATGATGAGTGGGCTGAAGCATCCATCAGTCTGTCAGTGCTTCCGTTCATGTGTCCGCCTGTGCGTCTATGCATGCCTCTGTGCGTCCGTGTGCGTGCCCGTCTTGTTGTCCACGCATCCGTTAACCTGTCCGTGCATCTGTTTGTCCACCCGTTCATCCGAGTGTCCATTCGTACGTCCGTGTGTTTGTGCATTCGTCCGTCTTTGCGCCCGTCCAATAATGCGTCCGTCCGTGCATCTCACTCACTCACTCACTCACTCACTCAGGTTACACAGCCCGAAGTCCTAAAGTGGTGTTGAGCACAGTGTGTAGAATGCCCGGAAAATATCGTCAAGGACCGAGCAGTCATGGGTTTGACTCCCAGCTTAACTTTTCCTGTAGTTTTTCTGCTATCTGTTCGTGCGTTTAGAGCCAACGCCATTTAGGTAACGTAAACGACGCTCAAACGACCTCATATTGTTAGGTTTTCGGTAGTGCAGGGCTCAGGAAACTCAGATCGCTGTCGAAGCATAAAACAAGTTTTAAATTCGAAGCATTTGTTATCGAACTTCGGCGACTTTGACCGTATCTATCTATCTATCTATCTATCTATCTATCTATCTATCTATCTATCTATTTATCTATCTATCTATCTATCGATCTATCTATCTATCTATCTCCGAGACGGGTGGGCACACCCGTCTTAGAGCCGCACAATTTGTTTTCCAAGATAACTGCAAGATAGCGCTCATGTCTCACGTGTGACTTCACTTGATGCGCTCGTTTGCCTCCCCTGCACGCTCGAGCCACTGTAACGCAGCGCCTCTAGAATACTATTCATAAATTTTCTTGCACAGAACATCAAATAAACGTTTTCTTCACTCTGCCCAAATGCAAGACTATCGTCATTCTACGACATTTACAGAATAACATGCAGGTACGGGGCCTATTTTTTTTGTTGAGATTGTTAGACTTTGCGTGCGAAAATAGTCAGATGCTCCCGACGCGCTCCTTCGTATCCTTGCTCGAACTTGTAAGCGTGCCAATACTGATGCCCAGACACAAATGTAATCACCGTATACTGAAAGACTGACTGTTTCTGGGAGAGCTTCTGCCAGGCTAATCAAGGCAAGGTTGAAAAGAACTTGGTTTAAAACACTACCTTGCGGGACCCCATGGCACGTTCAAATTTCTGAGGTCGGGTCATCTTCAGGATAAACAAAAAAGGAGCTTCGTGTCAGGTAGCTTTGAATCCTTCTAAACATTCGCTCTTCCAGTTCAATTAGCAGTAGTGTGTCTAATATAGCTTGATGAGAAATCTTTGATGAATGATGGCTGAAATGCTTGATGGGAAAAGGCAAATTTCATATCAATAAATAGTGCAAGTGCTAGTCGTTTCATGAATTTTTGTTGTACTACCGAAAACACCAAAGTGATGGTGTTGTCAACCGATGAACAGCCTCGTTGAAATCCCGCCATGAAGTCGAAGTAAATATTGTGTCGTTCAAGGAACCATTTAAGGCGCGTGAGAATCATTCGCTCCATGAGTTTCCCAATGCAGCTGGCGAGACCTACAGGCCGGCATGGTGTCAGCACCGAAGGTGATTTTCCTGCTTTTTAAAGCGGCGCAAGACGGCTGCGTTTCCATTTTGAGGTTCAACGCCATTTACCTATGACTGATTAAGTAAATTTAGGAGTTGTCGTCTAGCTGCTTGGCCTAAGTGACGCAGAGCCATATGCGTTATCCCATCAGGCCCTGGTGAAGAAGAACGCCTACACAGTGTCAGTGCCGCTTCCAGCTCTTCCATAGAAAACAGAGCATTCATACTAGTATCTCGTGGACCGGGGATATAAAATAAAAGCATATCGGAGAATAGGACTGTCCTGCCGCTGATGTTCACGCAAAAATCATCTGCAACGTGAATTTCACGGCGTTTTAAACGAATTACGAGAGGCTTTAAAAGAAGACGTTGCATGGTGCCTGGGCGAAGACCCTGTAGAGTTCTCCATACACGAGGCAATGGCTTGCGTGGGTCTAATGACTCGCAAAAACTTTTCCATCTTTGATGCTGCAGCTTATCTGCTCGGCGCTGTATTTTTTCTGCATACGCCTTGCTACTATGAGGTCAAGAATAAACTTGGTATACATGTATCTTCATTCACCACGCCTACGTAACACCCGAAACCTTTCTAATTTGATGTCAAGCTCCATGCGCTTCTGTGAGTGTATGAAGCGGTGCGTAGAGTTTTTCATTCATTGCATCGGCAATTACTTCTTCTAGCCCACACGAGGATTCATTTCTGCATGTGTCTTCCATTTGATCTTCACAAAGTTTTCAGTCTATGTACCGATAGACCGGCGAGGATGAAGTCTCTGGGCGATCAATGCTGACATAAGTCAGAATAGGATCGCTACCATGAGTTTCAATATCTGTAAACCGCCGCACTTTTGAACTTAGGCAACGCGACACCAGTGTAAGGTCGAGACAGCTGCTGTACGTCGTTCTTCGCTCGTATGTCGGGCTATCATCACTCAGCAGGCAGTTGTTCTGGTCTGACGCGTACGGTGTCCGTGAGCGGCCTTAGTTTATTCTAAGGCTTCCCCATATCGGATGATGTGCATTGAAATCGCTTGTTATAACGCAAGGGCCTGGAATAGCTGTCATAATGTGCGTTAGTCGTTTACAATCAATTGGACTTGCGGAGAATATATATATATATATATATATATATATATATATATATATATATATATATATATATATATATATATATATTTATATATATATATATATATATATATTCTAATAAGTGCAAAAGACAACAGAGTAATGCACATGTACTCGTTTTCTTCCTCTGGTGGTAAAGCATGGGCGAAATAAGTTAGGTAGTTAGGTCCTTGTGAATGTATACAATAACTTTGTTGGTCCTTCCATTCGTGGTTTAGACGAGAAACTCGTATCCTCATACTCTTATAGTCGATGAGTTCGGCTCACAGATTGCCATTATCGGGAAGCGGATTTTAAAGACAAACTGCCACAAATATGATATCCGGGACCTTAGGCCTTACACATTCCTTTAAATATGAAGGCGTTTCAAATATGCTCTGCAAACAATAGCTGTTGCCGTTGATAAGCCATGGTTCTGCTGTTAATCTTGTTAAGCAATTGACTTCTGAAGGCTTGCTAAAACCGGGCTGATAGTATCCAGCAGCTGCAACACGTTTCGTGCTATTAGTGTTTGCACCCTCTCCACGAGCACACGAATGGTAGTCACGAGGAAGCAGACCATGGCGACTATTTCTTTATGCTCCTTTGTTGGGTTAGAGAGTTCAGTCGAGGACTGCTTCATTGGAGAAGTCTGCTGGCACTCTCCAGTGACGTGTAGTCGAGGGAGTTCCGACCATACGTCAGCTGTGTCGCTGTTGGAGGCTTCTTTATCCCTTATCTTTGTTCTCAGAGACAGAGGTGGAGGGGACTTTGAGCATGGTTCACGAAGTAATGGTGTCTTGGAGGTCGGGAGTGCCGTCTACGATGCGATCGTCGTCGTCTAATAGGTGTGGCCACTTCCCGGTGAGGCGAGTCATCTCGAACGATTTTCATCAGCCCTGCCGTTCCCTTTGAATAATTGGACAGTCCTTCGAAGTAGTATCATGAGGCCCATCACAATTCGAACGTTTCCGAATATTGGGCAGTGCATTGGGTACAAACGGTGGTGTTCTTGCACACGCTGCTCACGTGACCCAACTTCGTACCATTCCTGCACTGAAATGGTCTCAGTACGAAAGGACGAACAGCGTGTCCAAAGTGTCCCACCTTCACGAGTAATGTGAGGGTTTCACCCTTGAATATGATCTTCACGCAACGTGACTTGCCGAGACGAAAAACAGTTATGATAATGGTGTCTTCTGTTGCGGGCTTGATCAGGATTGGAAAGTTTGCGTTGACGATGGTCTCGTCAACATCATAAATTACTCCAGTGATGACTTCTTTGCCGAGTGGTTCGTGAGAGTAGACTGGCATGCCATTGAGTTCTGGACCTTGCGCAATATATCTAGCACAGCCGCGTACTTGACGTCAATGGCTAGAACATTCTTGCGCGTGTTCACTCTGACGTCTTTGATTTCGTTTGGCACCAGTTCCTCCAGCTGTGCAGACAAAGCTTGCCTGTTGAGGCGCCTCATATTGTCAGTGGTGACCACAGGCATGAAAAAGATGGTAAATTCCTCGACACTACACGAAGCTCTTATGATGGACGCACTGGAATTGGTAGGCGTGCTCATAAACCATCTCTTAGCTTTGTTGCTCCTCACCAGCTTGAAGGTGTCGTCACCGGACTCTTCACTGCTGACATAATAGATCATGGTATTGTCACTGTCGCTCTCACTACCGTTGCGCTTCCTGGAGGCATCTTCCGCGGGATTCATAGGGTCTGACGGACGCGTGTTTCACTCCATCTCTCTTGCACATCAGCAGAAACCCGCACTTGACTGCTGAAAACAATTTTATGCACAAAAATATAAAAACTAAAGGACTCGCCGTTCGGACCCAAGTATACTGCGTGGCACTCAAGCATTCTACCATAGAGCCTTGTTTCGGAGCTAGTTTTCAAATAGACGCTAATCTTCGTGAACGTCAATAGCGGTTGCAGTGCTGCCTACCCAATTTTAGAAACATTACATATGTACTCCGTTGATACAGCCGTCACGTCGATGGACCATTAATCGTGGTTAGGTGCCATGTGCTGAAGTTGCTTTATTTAGCGGTGTCCAAGGCCAGCATCTTCGCGAGCATCACCACTGCAAATCAGCTTGTGGTGTTGCTAAGACGCATGTTCCAGTTGACATCTTTGTGGAAGTGCAAACAACTGCTTATATAAACATCTGTAACTATTTAACATATGTCTGTGCGTGCAACATTTGTGCATATAATTAGCGACATTTCACAAAGTGACACGCGATAAAAAAAATTCCTACATGGTCACTCTCCCTCCACCTTCTTCGCATAACGTCGATTCCCAGGTACGTGGGATCTGCCGAATTTCTTTTTTGCTACAATGCCCAGTCTCTCAGAAACGGCGATTTTATTACTGATTGTACTGTTGGATTGCGCCCTATGTGCTCTAGGAGCAAATCTTTAACAAAGTGCGGGAAGCACTTATGAAGTTTTCTTGTACTGCTGTGCACTGGTAGCGGGTTTAAGGGCTTTATGCTGTTCAGTGCAAACTATGCCATGCGAAATACCAGGTCTTTAATACGCATCCACATATAATGCCCAGTCCTTCCGGAGAGCGTGGTGTGCAATTTGTAATGTACCGTTTGATAGAGCCGCAATGCTTTGATGATATCTGTCGCAGTGCCTACAAGAAAGCTTAGTAAATTAAAACAGCAAAATTTCAAAACTTACTTAGCGATGGGAAGAATGCGACACATTCCAATGGCGAGTAGTATGTCAGCAGGCACCGCAACCGAGAGAAGTAGAGAGTGCTGCGGATGCTGTTTTCAAATCTACTGAAGCTTCCTGGGAGCGAGGAAAGTAGTCACAGACAAATGGATCTACCTCACACGTATAAGGTTGTGTAAATCAGTGGCTGTTCAACAAACACGGTAAAGATAAAGAAAAAATGGCAGCATATCCACGGAGTGTATTATGGAGAGTGGGGCGAAGCATTCGTCCGTCCATGCGTCCGTCTGTGTGACCGTCCATGCGTCTGTCCGTGCGCCCGTCCCTGCGTTCGTTCATGCATCTGCCCCTGCGTCCATTCATGCGTCCATCCATGCATCTGTCTGTGTGTCCGTTCGTCCATCTATTCAACACTCCAAGTCCCACCATCTCGCATCTTTTTATCATATATTCCCCATATAGAAGCACCGCCTTTCAGTGGACATTCCAAGGACTAAACGAGAGGTGGCACACGCCCACTTTATTACGGCTTGCGCTTCGGGTCTACTTCCCTAACCACATCGAGTTCATGGTACATACTAGTTCACTGTATTCATGGCACTGCGGCCCAACACTCGCTAAACCTTCTAAATTCAACCAAGGAGGTTACGCCCAGCGAGTATAACGTAGCAACCTTTTCCTGTCAGATAGTGCTCATTGTACATGCCAGTGGCTGCTAATGTGAAATGAGAGGCAGGAGGATTCGGCTTTTAATTTCTTACGGCTTGCGCTTCGTATCTGCTTCCCCTCTTTAACCACCTTGACTTCATTCATGGTATTAAACTAGTTCATTGTATTTATTCATGGCCCTGCAGCTCAACACTCGCTGAAACTTTCTAAAACTAAGGAGGTTATACCCAGCGAGTATAATGTAGCAACCCTTTCTTGTCCGATAGTGCTCAATGTACATGCCAATGGCTGCTAATGGGGATCGCAGCGTGCGCGTTTACTAAAAGCCGAATGCTCCTGTCTCTCATTCCCCATTAGCAGCCATTGGCATGTACATTGAGCACTATTTTTATTGTTAAACAACGCACAGAAGAAATCTCTCACCGGCACCACCTTGGAGATCAAATGTTATACCTATTTCGGGTATGTGCCACTGGTGGTTACGTACTACGAGACACGCACAATCCCATCCGTCTCTGTTCGCTGCCGGCAACTTGCCCTACGATTATTACTTCGGTTGTTGCATGGTGATCAGTGCCCCGTGCGTGATCTTGCCTGCTATTTCTTAGGCACCAAGTTACGCTATTTACTACCAGATGCACGGCTTGATTCTGCACCGCAAACACTTCACGTACCTGCATTTTACTCAACGGCAGTAGCATTTTATTGACACGCGCAGCAGGTTTGTCCCGATGTGGAAATTCTTGAAAGCCGCATTGTAGATACAACGGCGGCTCTTCTGCTTCCTCTGGTTCCTCTAGCCCGTCCAGCACGATCGAGACATGTCTCGAGGAGCGCGATAACGGCATCGTTTTTGCCTGGTCACCTCCGTGACCTTATGTGGCGTCTTGGATGGAGAGTACTCCCAACACGGGACAAAGTGGAGAGGTGGGACATGGTCCCATCTTCCACTTGTCCTAACTGCCCGTTACAGGAGTCTAACCAGCATATGCTGCAGCAATGTGTCATTGCAAAGGTGTTTTTGAAGTCAGTTAACACTAGTCTTCGTGGCCTAGGTGTTCATCGCTTTGTAACATCTGGTCGCTGCTCGCGTAGTCGCTTCGCACGCCTTCTAATAGCTGCGGGAGCGTTTATGGCGTAATAGGTGCGAAGCTGTTGCGGCAGGTCATCGTCGTCGTGCTCTTTTTCCGATTCTGGAACGCCTCTACTCTGAACTCTTATCGTTTCTGTCGGAGGAATTGTTCTTCCTTGGGGAGGAAGAATTTCTGCGACAATGGTCGTGCCGCTTTCTGTCCGTAGTTGACAGACGCGTTCGATTAGTCTTCCACCTGGCCTGGTTCCTATAGCCAGGTCACCTGTCAATGTCTGATTGGTGCATGTAATCACTATGTGTTTACTATTTTTATGTGTTTGTGTGTGTTCCATATGGGTGTGAGCTCTCCTACATATGCACTTCATTCTAACGCTGTAAGTTATGTAAATTTTATGAATATTGATACCTGTTGTACATATTTTCTAACATCTTCACCAAGTCTTGTAAATTCTGTACATATATCATGTACATTGTCCATATATTGATTAGTGCATTTATGTAGTGTATGTACAGTGATTAGAACAATGAACTATGGACATCCTACGGACTTGGACACTTTAGTTTAAATGTGTAGTGTATGTTGTGCTTTGTCTTGTTTGTTATTGTGCCTGTTATACAGACGCTTGTCTCTTAGGGTTGTTGCGTCGCATGAAAGAATAAACTTTTTCTAAACAGGAGCTTCATGTAGTGTATGTACAGTTATTAGTACAATGGACTATGGACATCCTACGGACTTGGACACTTTAGTTTAAATTTGTAGTGTATGTTGTGCTTTGTCTTTTGTTTGTTATTGTACCTGTTATACAGACGCTTGTCTCTTAGCTTTGTTGCGTCCCATGAAAGAATAAACTTTTTCTAAACAGGAGCTTCGCCCCTAAAAAAAGCAGAATTCATCAATGTAAGCTGGCAATCGATGAATCTTGTTAGTGCGTTTACGCATAAAACATATAAGTCTCTGTTTGAAAAGAATTGCTCAGTTTAATCAAGCGTATAGCCAGAGTTATGTAGGCATATGCGCCGGCGGCCTCAATACATTTTGCCGGGCATCCCAAATTGCAGTTTTTTTTTCTGGGTTATTTTTTGTTTTCTGTTCATGTAAGTTTTAACAACATAATATCCGTGGCGGAATCGCGTCAATAAAGTTTTGGTGGACCCCTACACAAAGTATTTCGTATTAAAAGCCTGCGACTTTGTGCGTTACTTTGTTTGTTGAACGTAAATAATTTTCTTGTAGCCTTGTATTAATCTATTACAGAAGCATTTGGCCTTTCCTAGTGCTCCCGTATTGCGCTTCGTTCATCACAACAACCGACCCAGAACCCGCCAGGATGGTCTAGTTGCTTGGTGCTCCGCTGGTTGCTGGTGGCGGCAACCATGTCCGGCCGCAACGGCCGCATTTTCGACGAAGCGAGAATGCTTGAGGCAGGTGTACTTAGGTTTACGTGCACGTTTAAGACACTCAGGTGATCGATTGTTTCGGTGCCTTCTTCTACGGCAAACCTCATAACCATATTTCGGTTTGGGCTTGAGGACATCAAACACCCATAACAATTCCTATAGAATATAAGATCGTTCAGTGAGGTTGTCGTAGTCAATGTCGTTTGCTGGCGCCTATGTGTATTTTATAGTAACTAGACAAAAAGAAGCAGCGAAATCATAATTTTCAAACTCGGAATAACATGCAGTTCGTGCTCGCTCATCAGCAGCGTTATGTGGTTAATAAATGTGATGAATTTATAGTACGCACGGACTAAGGCAGGCAAATGGGAGGCTGTGCGATTCTTGTATTGTCATTTTCAGCGTAAACCGTTCAAGGCACACCGCCTTAATTCTGACTAAAACATTTACAGAACAGCTTTAGCAGCCATGTATACAACGACATGACGCAGTTATTCCCAGTCATTGATCACGGTAATCGTTACTCCAAGGAATTGATATCGTGTTTTAGCCTGTGGGTGACGTAAGTATAATTTTTCATTTTACTAAGTCTAATATACCTCTGGAAATCTTAATAAATTACAGATACTACGACCACGGTGACATTAGCCTCCACCGTGTACCTCAAGAAGTATGGCAAAATGGGCAGCATCACAGCGCTTAGGAAATTCCCAATTCAGATCAAGTCCATCGAGGTCCGCTGTCCTAATCGCCAATAAAGTTGAGTTGACGAATCTGCGCTCGAAGCAGAAAAAAAAACGTGATAGGGTGTTAAAAAAGAAGAAAAAATACTTCTGAAATAAAGGTTCAGAGAATAAAAATAAATAGAATGAATATGAGAACAAGATTATCAGAGAACAAGATTATCAAAACAAACAACACGAACGGAATTGCTAGAATGGCGCTCTTCTGTGCCTGTACTTTCTTTTGCGTATTTGTATCTAAATGATCATCTTGACAACAATAGTGTGCGAAATGTTGAAAAACGTTCTTAAGCTTTCATTGCCGCTCCTGTGGATGCCGCCCTTGTTGTACAAAAACACAATTATTGGTAGACATCAGGACCAGCGCACGCGCGAAAAGATTCAAGCCACCCATAACCCGCAAGAGGTTTATCATGCATCAGTACACGGCTACTCTACGTTCATTTACGAAGGCATTATGTTTTCCGACAAAGCACGTGGGATCTTTCCATAAAGTCTTAAAGGGGTCGTAAAACGGAAGTGCAACTTCTCGGTTGGAATTCTCCCTGCGTCAATGAAGATTAGACATACCGACTTCAAGTTATTTCGGCACAATATCCAGCGCGGTAATTTTGGATCCCCTAGCGACCATTCAACAACATTGGCTGCGGCGCAATAGGTACTAACAGGAATCGCAAGTGGAACGTTCGAGTAAGAGGGCTTACAAAAAGAGCTTGAACTTTTTTTGCAGTAATGTAAAAATAGATTTATAATAACCTAGAGAAGAAGAAAAAATAACTGAATAAGTTTTGCACTGTGAGTTGTATGCTGTGCCATTACAGCGAGTGAACAGCTTGGTTCCGTTTTCCAGTACAACCGGACTCTGTCACGTGTGCATACTTTCATTCCTGCCGGTTGCCTTGGCTCGTTCGGAGCAGCCAGTGCAGTGTTTAAGCTTTTTCTTGTTGCCTCAGGTTGTGTTTTACTGCGTGTTCTGGGTAGCTTAGTCTGGGTGCTATGCCAACCGTGCGCTTTGTCAGACAGTGCCGCAGAACTTATCGAAGAGGGAAAAACGTACGCTTTCGCAAGCTGCCCCGCGAGCCTTGGCGCAAAGCATCCTGACTTCGAGCTATCATCCGCGATGGTCTCGATGATATGAGCCCACAGAGTGGAGGCTCATGGTCGGGGCTTCCGCAAGAGGGGTTCTGCCACGCGGTCTCCATTCGAGTGCTGCTAAGGCGCAGGCTTCATCGGCATTGTCACTGCCGCCACTGTCATGCTCTGACCATGGCCTATCTCGTGCTTGCATGGGCGCGTCAGCATACGGCTCCGCTACAGCAGGCGACGCTGTAGTTGGGGAAGGTCGCACATTCTCCGCTGTGTGTCCGTGATGTTATGGTATCGTTATGGTGGTGACTGTGCCGTATTCGAAAGAGTATGATGCTACGAGACACGGTCAACAAAGACTCAAAAACATCACTGCGTCGCCAAGTTTTGTCAGTGACCGAGACTTTTCATCAGCTGTCTTAAAGCGACGTCAGTAGCACAGTTTACGGGAACATGAACGGCTAAACTGAAATCGCGGATTTCAGGGACGAAGTCTTTATAGTGGCACCAATTCATCTCTCGTAGCAGTCGTTGTGTGTAACAATCGTTACATTTTGACTTCAAAGGTGGTGCCGGTTGGAGATTTCTTCTGTGCGTTGTTGAACAATAAAAAATAGCGCTCAATGTACGTACCAATAGCTGCTAATGGGGAATACGTAACAGGAGCATTCGCCTTTTAATTAACGCGCACGCTGCGATCCCCATTAGCAGCCACTGGCATGTACATTGAGCACTATCTGACAAGGAAGGGTTGCTACGTTATACTCGCTGGGTGTGACCTCCTTAGTTTTAGAAAGGTTTAGCGAGCATTGAGCCGCAGTGCCATGAATACAATGAACTAGTATATACCATAAACTCGAGGTGGTTAAAGGTGGGAAGTAGATACGAAGCGCAAGCCGTAAGAAAGTAAAAGCCGAATTCTCCTGTCTCTCATTTCCCATTAGCAGCCATTGGCATGTGCATTGAGCACTATCTGACAGGAAAAGATTGCTACATTATACTCGCTGGGCATAACCCCCTTGTTTTTAGAAAGGTTTAGCGAGCGTTGGGCCGCAGTGCCATGAATACAGCGAACTAGTATGTACCATGAACTCGAGGTGGTTAAAGGTGGGAAGTAGACCCGAAGCGCAAGGCGTAAAAAAGTGTGCGCGTGCCGCCTCTCGTTTAGTCATTGGAATATCCGCTGGATGGCGGTGCTTCTATATGGGAATATATATATATATATATAGATATATATATATGAGATGGTGGTACTTGGAGTGTTGAATAGATGGACGAACGGACACACAGACAGATGCATGGATGGATTCATGAACGGACGCAGGGGCGGATGCATGGATGAACGCAGGGACGGATGCATGAACACACGCACGCACGGACGGGTTGATGGAAGCGTGAACGGTTACACAGACGGACGCAAGGATGGACGGAAGCAAGAACGAATGGACGGACGAATGCTTCGCCCCACTCTTCATCATTCACTCCGGGGATATGCTGCCCATCTTGTTGTTGTTGTTGTTGTTCACCAGCATATCTTTGAGGTTTACTGCCTGTTTTTACGGAGTGGTTTGGAAACGCTGGCTTATTAGCAGTAGAATAGACGAGCGCAATGAGTGCGCGAACGCGCAGTACCGTTCCGCGGCTGTCGTGTGCTCAATGCGCTGACCGCGAAGCCGCGGGGCCACGAACGCATGAGAAACACCGGTACATTAGCCCCGCATCGCGTTGCGGTTCATGGGCAAAAGCAAAAAAATAACTCTCCCATTCCGTTATTGCATTGAATTGGATAAACTTTTATTTGGTCCTCCAAAACACAGATCACTGTTGCGGGCAGCTCCCACGTGGGGACGGAGATGCCAAACTCCTCAGCCGCCTCGCGGGCTTGGTGGACAACCCAGAGCTGATTTGCCAAGGACGAGCTGCGGATTGCCGCCTCCCATCTGGCAGAGGTGATGTTCGATAAATGAGTGAATTCGGTGCATTGACAAAGCATATGTTCTAATGAAGCTTTTCCTCGCAATGTGGACAAAGATTACTTGGGTATAGGTCAGGGTACACGAAGTGTAACATTTTCAAAGTAGGGTACATCCGCGTTTGCAAAAGCCTTAATGTAAGTGCTTGGGGCCGAGTTCGATTTTTCTGAGGTGGCAAGAAAATCCTTCTAGACAGGTAGAAATGTTTAGTGAGCTCGTTATACGTTGTAAGAATTTCCCGGTTATCTTCTTCACCGGTAGAACACATCCCCGCAGAGGCATGGTTGGAGAGGTCTCGCGCCGCCTCGTGTTCTGCTTCACTGATATTGGGAGGGGAATCGTTGATTTGTCCAAGGTGAGCTGGGACCCAACTCAGAAGATCATGCGTTATGTTCTTGCCTTGTAGTATTCTCAGCGTTTGTTCAGAGACCATCCCCTTGGCGAACGCCCGTACTGCTGCCATGGAATCACTGTAGATGACTTCAATGTTATCCAGCTTGAGTGCTAAGGCGATGGCCACTTGTTCCGCAGTGATTGGGTCTTTCGTCCTGACCGTCGCTGAGTTGACGACCAGCCAGCCCCATCGACCACCACTGCCACAAACGCTTTCCCATTGGCGTAGGAAGCCGCGTCAACAAATACGTCCCCTCGTTCCTCGTTTGAGACTTGACGAAATATAGTCCTGGCCCTCGCTACTCTTCTTCCGATGTTGTGTTCTGGATGCATGTTTCTTGGTACAGGAGACACTGTGATGTTCTCCGTGATGTTGTCGGGGATATTATTGTAATTGCGTCTGATTGACATTGGGTGTTGCCGCAGCTTCTGCAGGATCATTCTCGCCGACCTTGTTGTAGATAACCTTGCAAACTGTGCTCTCTCACTGGCTTCTGCTATTTCTTCAAGCGTGTTGTGAATGCCAAGCTCAAGTGCACGCTTGGTGCTGGTATGTATGGGTAGGCCCAGGAACTTCTTGATAACTTTCCTGAGGAGCACATTCAGCGTCTCAGACTCTGCTCTTGACCAGTTGTGCATTGCTGCCTCGTACGTGAAGTAGCTTAGAACAAACGCATGCATCAACCTGATAAGGTTGTGTTCCTTGATCCCATTTCTTTTGTTGTCCACTCTGCGTATGAGGTGCACCGCGCTCTCTGTTTAACTTAGCTATAGATTTGCTGTTGGCACCGCTAGACTCTATCAGCATGCCCAGGACTTTGATGGAGTCGACCCTCTGGATGACATCCCCTTGATTTGTACGGAGGTGGATGTGTATCTGCTTTAACAGCTTCCATCCCCTGGGCTTTGGTCCCCGGCGTGCAGTCCGATGCAGTAAAAGTTCTGACTTACTCGAGGAGCACTTCAGCCCAGAAGGACGAAAGTACTCTTCCACGGTGTCATTCGCCTCTTGCAGGGCGCTCTCAATCTGCCCCTCGCTTCCACCTGTACACCAGCTGGTAATATCATCTGCATAGATGCTGTGCTTCAACCCTTCAATGCTCGATAATTTCTTTGACAGTCCAATTAGGGCAATGTTGAACAGCATTGGTGAAATCACTGCCCCTTGCGGCGTGCCCATTGCTTCTAGTTTGATTGCTGCGGTCTCGATATCTGCAATCTTCGTCACGGCTTTCCGATCTGTGAGAAAGGACCATACTTAGTCATAGAAGGCTTTCCCCAGACCGGAGGCGGAAATGTTGTAGGCCCGTGTGCTCAGATTTGGGTGCACGTTGAACAACCCCAGGTGGTCTAAATTTCCGGAGCTCTCCACTACTGCGTCTCTCATAATCATATAGTGGTTTTGGGACGTTAAACCTCACATATCAATCAATCAATCCAATATTTCCCCAGACCAAGCTTGCAAATTGCTTCGAGTATGAATAAGTGGTGGATGTTGTCGAACGCCTTTTCTAGATCTAGGCACAAAATGGCTCTCAGGTCTCTGGTTTCGTTGTCGATGACCTGGTGTTTGATAAGCTTCAATGAATCTTGTGTGGATAGCCCTGCCCTCAATCCAACCATATTGTGTGTATATATGTCGTTATCTTCCAAGTACTTCCACTGCTCTGGCACCCTGCCTTCTCTCTATACTGCACTGATCATATCCTTTGGGGTGTCAATTGAATCGTCATCAAGGTTACAAAGGGCCTTGTTGGATATACCATCCAGGCCGGGGGCCGACCTGCCGTTGAGATCATGGAAGGCTTTTCTGATCTCCTCGATGTTAAAGTCGCACTCAAGACCTGGATTGAGCGTGCGCTGGTACTGTCTACTTGGTGGTGCCAAACCTCTTTTGATCGGGAGGTACTTATGCACGAGCCGCTGCACAACTTACGGTTATGTAGTGCGCCCTAACTCTTTATGCAAAATTCGAGTGAGAACAAGCTTTTGATTTGTTTTGGTGTTCTTTTAGTTGAGGATATGTTTTAACATATTCCATGTCTTGCCATTGCGCATCTGACCATTGACGGAGTTGCATATTTTGTCCCATTGCAGCCTGAATAGTGTGCAACAATGTTCCTCGACTGATTTGTTTACCTCGGCTATATTCTTCCTCAGTCTTCGGTACAGGCGCGGACCCTTCCAACGGTTCAGTAGTGCTAGCTTTGCCTCAAGAAAACGAGCGAGTCGGCTATCCATTCTTTCAACCGGAAAGTCTATGGTAATGGTGCAGGAGATGAATTCGATGTCCTTTTTAATCTGTTTGACCCACTGCTCCAAGCCTTGTTTGTGGCCATCTTGTTCTCTTTCCATCCTTATCCTCCTGAACTTATCCCAGTCTGTGAAGTGGAATTCTCTTTGCTTTTTACGCTCCAAGGAGAAGGTACTGGCAACAATGATGTGGTCACTCCCGAGGTCTACAGCAAGGTTCATCCACTGGGCCTTCTTGATGTTCTTTACAAATGTAAGGTCCGGGGTAGAATCCCTGCAGCAAGATGTACCAAGCCTTGTTGGTAGGCTAGGGTCTGTGATTAGGGTGAGATCAAGTTCGCTGGCATTTTGCAAAAGTCGATTTCCTTTCCCAGTGTTGTACTTTTAACCCCAAGTATGATGAGGGGCATTAAAATCATTTGCTATGAGGAGTGGACACTCCCTGACGATATTAACAGCTTTTTTAAAACCGTCTTGAACCCTTGCTTTTGTTCCTTTGGATTGCTGTATATTTTATGAATGAAAATGCTGTGACGGTTGTTGGTACCTGGCGCGATCTCTACCATGACGCGTTCCAACCGGCCTTCTTCTACCTTGAGGTCGTGGGTTATGTGCGTTAGTTTGTTTCATACGAAGGTGCAGACTGCCCTCCCTTCAGTATCCCCTATTACAGGCCGGAATCCAGACATTGTTGCTTGCGGTATGCGGTAAAAGAGTCTCTTGCAATAATATAATATGACGCTTTTCTTGGCTGCTCCTGATATACTGCTGTAGGGTTGCCTTCTTTTTAAGGTAACCTCTATAGTGCCATTGCCAGATACGAAATGCTTCCCGTAGCGCTGCCATCATGGTTATCACATGGGCCGCCTGAGTCTGAGGCTGCACCTGTCGACAGGTTTGGTACCACTAGTATTGGTGGCCGAAGAGGTGAGTTTCGTGCAGGAGCAGGCCTTGCTATGTTTTGCGGAGATGCTACGACCTTTGTAATGCGCAAAGTTATATGCTCTTCCAGTGCCGCCACGCTTGATTGTAGCCTACCCATCTGCTCGCTGAGATTGGCTACTACTTTACTGAGCGTGCCAAAGTCATCTTTCATATCTGACATGGTCGTTTGGTTGGCTTCCACGTGTTCTGCCATGACTGTCCTCTTTTTCGTGGTTCTCGAGTCCCCCACATTTTTAGCCACAGGGACATCAACTGGCTGAGGCATTGGCTGTGAAGACTGCGCACTAGTTAGCTTAATGAGAAGAATTTTTATTTCCTTTAACTCAGCTGATAGCCTCTCATTCGATTTTGTAAGTCTCGCGTTTTCTTGCTCTAGCTGTGCAATTCTATTATGCTCTGGCAGCTTACCAGTCATCACCTCTGCCTCGCAGTTGCGCACTCGCTCAGCCCAGCTGCCTTTCGGTGTAAATGCAGGAGACCTCCCCGGGTTAGAAGCCGTGACCTCGAACTGAACGCCAGACAGCTGGCCATTCGGGTGCTGCCGAGGCTGTTCCCGACCCTGATGGTGACCTTGAGAACTCGAGCACCCCCGTGATTGGGAGCGGGCCTTTGGTCTAGAACCTCTTCTAGAACGCGACCTCCCCCTGGAGTGGGGCCGACGTTCCTGTTCTTGAGTAGTCTGGATGCTCTGGGTCCCGTAGGCTGGAATAAGCTGCTTGTCGTTGATGTCTGGGCTCGATGTGATTGATGCGTTCCGGGCTTCTGTGGTTGCTCACGATCTTTCTCAACGTCTGCGTCTGTCGACGTATGGCATTAAGAACCTGTTCTTGTACTCCTTGTCTGCCCTGGGATGGTGATCGTCGCACAGCCTGCATCTTGGATTGCACTTGTGCAGGCTATCTGGGTTCTTGATCTCGCAGCTTCTGCAGATGGTTTCAGCTGGGTTCGGACAGACGTCAGACCGATGTCCGAGCTTTCCACAGACGTAACAAATATCGATGTCTTGCGGTGAAGAGTGCACTGCAAAAGTGAAGGTCCATATCTCACGAATCTGGGCACCTTGTGTCCTTCGAACGCTATGATGATTGTCCCAGTGTCTATGATTTGCTTGGCCTGCAGCGCGAGCGGGTTGTTCGCGTTCACCATCTTTCGGGTCAAAATGACCTGAGTATCGCTTACGGGGATCCCGCGAATCACTCCTTTACAAGTATCGCGGGGTGCCGTGGCGTACGCGCTAACCTCAAAAACTTTGCCTCCATTGTCAATTTGCTTGACCTTGAGGTATCTTGAAGCTCTGTCTTGGTCTGGAGTGCTTGCCACCATAATGTTCTGCTGGAAGTTGGAACAGATGATGTCCTGCATGGCCTCCTCCTCTTTGACTCTGGCCACCAGTACTATCGCGTCTGCCATGGCTCCAGTGCAAATTCTCGGGATATTTAATCCTACACGCGGTCGTAGCACAATTTTGCTGAAGTCCTTGGGTAGTGGCGGCATGCGTCCAGCTCGCACGATTGTATGCTTGGTGTCATGCCTAATACAACTGGCTCGAGCGCCTCCCGCAACGCCAGCCTTGGTCGAACTCTTGGCAGCAGGAACGCTAACCGCGGCAAGCTTATTCCTTTAGCGGCTCGTTTCGGCTCCCTTCCAACCCATGTCTTCCATGAAATCCTCTGGAGAGATGTCCTCTCCATCTACTTGGTATTCCATTCTCAGTTGCAGGTCCTGGAACACGCAGAGCGTTGAATCACGTTGGCGCCGGCTCAGCGCATCGGTGACAATTGCCTCCTTGGTTAGGCTTAAATCTCCCGGTGGCGCTGCCGTGTAAAAATGTCCCAAAAATGGTTTTAATGTCCATTCACCAGCGCAAATGTGGTATCTGCTGATTTCTTGAGAACCTATGGGCACGTGATGGGACTGAAAACTCGGTGACAAATTCGACATTCCTTTATTGCGTCTCATTGTTTATCTGGAGATTTATGATTCTCCTGAAGCAAAAAATACATAAACTACGCATGTTTTGGCTAAGCATTTACGAGAGGACCAACGTCACTGCATCGCCCTGTACCTAGGGCCATTCATACGCTCACGTCATGACATCATTCTCTTGGTGCGCACCCGTTAAAGGAAGAGAGAGCAGCGTTCACATTGAAATTTGACCCCTTACCACGGCACGTAGCGTTGCAAATTTTGGTAAACGTGATCATGAACGCCGCATCTACACATTGCGCTTGTCATCTCAAAATTTTCAAACCTGGTGAGTGGCCCTTCAAGGCGCAAACACTGCGTGGGAAATGGCGTAGCATGACCCGTGTCTCACATAAGTCATTTTTCGCCAAGCGTGGCTTATTCCCATGCTCTTCAGGTAACACCACAAGCGTTGGTAATTTTGCGTTAGCACACAGTTGAGTGAACAACGTGTGGCGTAATCGTCGAATAATCTAGTGCGTGACGCTGCAGAGTGAGTGGTTTGGGCAATGAATGGTGCGCTTCGTAACACTTTTCTTCAGAATATGTTTTATTTGTGGCTATTATGCATATACACCTGCAAATACATATACGGGTCATGACGTCAATTGCAAAAAAAAGACGTCCACGTGTATCCACGAAATAATGATGACGAGTGGGCGAAGGTAGGTTAATTCGATAATGTCTACGTTACAGTCACCGATTGCCGTGAAGGTCGGACAGATGTATGCATGGACAGATGGACGAACGCATAGACGGCGCAGCTTATCATGTATTGTGCGGCCATATACTTGATTGGCTACTGTACAGATCACTGTAAAACTCCTCCGCTATTCTAACTATCCTATCCATATTGGTAGTTATTTTGCCTTCTTTGTCCCTTATTGCATACATCCGACTTTTGCCTATTCCAAGTTTCCTCTTCACTGCTTTGACGCTTCCTCTGTTATTGAGAGCGTGTTCGATTCTCTCCATGTTATACCTTCTTACATCGCATACTTTACGTCTATTAACCAACTTCGAAAGCTCTGCCAGTTCTATTTTGTCTGTTGTACTTGACACTTTCATGATTTGACGCTTCTTAATTAGGTTCTTCGTTTCCTGGGAAAGCTTGCCAGTGTCCTTTCTAACTACCCTGCCTCCAACTTCCACTGCACACTCCGTAATGATACTCCTCAGATTATCATTCACGACCTAAATAGTATAAGAACTAACAGTAACCCAGATGACACCCCTTCAGTAATGATAGAAGAAGTCAGAAAAACTTTGGAGAGCATGCAAAGAGGCAAAGTTGCTGGTGAGGATCAGGTAACATCAGATCTGCTGAAAAGTGGAGGACAGATTGTGTTAGAAAAACTAGCCACACTGTTTACGAGGTGTCTCCTGACGGGAAGAGTACCAGAGTCTTGGAAGAAAGCTAACATTATCCTAATACATAAGAAAGAAGATGACAAGGACTTGAAGAATTACAGGCCGATCAG